>NW_016908632.1:0-5163 GCF_001483705.2 Eufriesea mexicana | reverse complement strand
CAGGAACACGAAAAATGTGCTTGAGCATAGTAGCGCGCAGATACCCACGGCACTGCAGTGAATGGCCAAATGTCGAGGGTATTCTAACTTAACCTGCCATAACCTAACCGAGCCAGACGTAACCTAACCCTTCCTAACGTGCCGAAATCACTATTGCGGGCATCCCCAGGGCCAAACAGAATATATCAGAACACGCTAGATCGTAGATATCCACAAACAGCAGTGAATAGTACGAAGCACTAAACTATCGTACCCTTACCTCACCAAACGTAACGTAACCGAACGTAGCATAGCTCAAAGTAACGGACAGAGACCACTATTGCTGGCCTCCCCAAAGCCAAGCAGAAGGTACTAGAGCAGAGCAGAGCGCAGAAATCCACTGTATTGCGGTGTATGCCACAATAGTGAAACATGTGCCGACGTAGCTTAACGTACCCAATACATCCAAACGTATATTAACTGAACATAACGTGACGAGACCATAATTGCTGGCTTCCCAGATCCAGGCGGAGCATATTTGAGTACACTACAGCACAGAAATCCACCGAATAGCAGCGAATAGCACAAAATTCAAAGTAGCCTCTCCTAACCTAGCAGAACCTATCATATCCGAACGTGACAAATCTCAACTCACCTTGACGGGACCACTACTGATGGCCACCACAGAGACAAGCAGAGTGTGCTAGAGTACAGTAGAACGCCGAAGTCCACCGCATTGCTGTTTAAGGCACAAGAGTCGAAGGTAACCTACCCAAACATGACTTATCCTAACCAAACAGGACGTAGCATAGCTCAAAATAACGTGTCGCGACCACTACTCCTGGCCTCCTTGAGCATAGCAGAATGCAGTCGGACATGGTAGATCTCAGATATCCCCTCGATAATAGTGTATAGCACGACAGTCGAATCCACCCTAACCAAGCTTAACCTAACATAATGATATCAAGCGTAGCCTAACTCAAACTAACGTACCGCGACCACTATTGCTGGCGCCCCCAGAGTCACCGGAATATGATAGAGTACAGTAGAGCACAGAAGCCCACAGAATATCAGTATTGTGCACAGAAGTCGCAGCTATCCTAACCAAACACAACGCAACCTAACCTAACTATGCGTAATCAAACACAGCCTAAGGTGTCGCGCACAGTGTCGCTGCCCCCCACAGTGTCAAGCAGCGTATTACAGGAGGGTAGATTGCTGGAATCCGTGGAATCGCAGTGTGAAGCGGAAAAGGCTAAGCTAACCATTCCTAACAAAGGCTAACATAACGTAACTAAGCGTATCCTAACATAATATCCCGAGACCACAATTTCTGTCATCCAGGGGGCCAAGCAGATCACAATAGGGCACAGTATATCGAACAAGTCCACCCAATAGAAGTATATAGCCAAAAATTCAACGGTATCCACTCCCGCGCTACCCATGCGTAATATAACCGAGCGTAGCATAAATCAAACTAACGTGACGGGGCCACTATTACTGGCCTCCCCAGAGCCGAGAAGAGTATTGTGGAGCAATATAGAGCGTAGAGAAACGCCGAATACCAGTGTATATCTCAAATGTCACAGCTAACCTAAACTAACCTGTCCAAACGTAATATATCCAAACGCTACCTAAGAGATCCTAACGTGCCGGGGCCGCTATTGCTGGACTCACTATAGTGAAATAGTATATACTAGAGCATAAAGCTTTCAAATTGCAGCGAGAGGCACAAATATCAAACTTTTGTGCCGAGACCTTGATTGCTGGCCTCCTCAGTGACGAGCACAGATCACTAGAGCACAGTAGAGCGAAGAAATACTCCCAATAACCTTGTATAGCGCAAAGGTCAAAGCTATGCTCCCCTACATTCACATAATTTAACCTGACCAAACGTAACACAACTCAAACTAACGGACTGAGCCCGCTATCTCTGGCCTCCCCACAGCCAAGCAGAGCATATTTGAGCAAAGTATAGCGAAAAAGTCCACCGAATAACAGTATATAGAACAAAAGACTTTGCTCTCCTCTCCTTCCCTAACCAAACATAACATAAGCAAACGTAGCACAAATGGAACTAACGCGCCTGGACCACCATTACTGGCCTCCTCAGAGTCGAGCAGAGTGTAGTAGCTCCATGTAGATGGTAGTAATCAACCAGAAAGCAGTGTATAGCGCAAAAGTCAAAGACATCCTGACCAAGCATGACCTAACCTAACCTTACCAAACGTAACGTTCCGATCCCACTACAGCATGCCCTCCGAGGGCCTAGCTGAACAAATTAGAGCACAGTAGGTTGCAGAAATCCGCTGAAAAGCCGTGTACAGCGCAGGAGTAAGAGCTAGACCCCCCTAACCTGACAAATCGTAAAGTAACCAAACGTAGCATAACTCAACGCAACGTGCCGGTACCACAGCTGCTGGCCCTCCCAGAGCAAATCTGAACATACAAGGGCACAGCAGAATGCAGTAATCTACCGAGTAGCAGTGTATACCACGAATGTAGAAGCTATGCAAGCCTAACCCTAACTAACGTATCCTAACCAAACGTCGAGTAGCAGTGTATACCACGAAAGTAGAAGCTATGCAAGCCTAACCCAAACTAACGTATCCTAACCAAACGTTGCCCAGCTCGAACTAACGTGCCGAGACAGCTTTTGCTGGCTTCCTCAGAGCCAAGCATGGCGTATTAGGGAACAGTGGATCGCAAAAGCCCAGCGAATAGCAGTGTGAAGTGCAAAAGTCAATTCTATCCTATAATAGCATGTCCAAACGTAATATAAGCACAAGTAGCCTTACTTAACTTGACGCGTCGAGAAAGCTGTTGCTGGCCTCCACAGCGACAAGGAGAATATACTGGAACACAGTAGGTCGCAGGTAGCCACCAAATAGCAGTGTATAGCACAGAAGACAGAGAAATACTGACCTAACCTGAATTCACCTAACCAGACCAAACGTAAACAAACTAAACCTAACGCGCTGAGCACACTTTTGCTGGATTCCCCATCGCCATGCAGAACATACTAGTGGAGTACGGAGCGCAGAAGTCCATAGGATTGCAATGGACATCAGAAAAGTCACAGATATCCTAGCCTAGCACAGGCTATTCTAACCTAACCAAACGTAACCTTCAAAACCTAAGTTATCGAAACAACCGTTGCTAGCCTTCGCGGAGCCCATCGGAATATACTAGAGAACAGTATTGCGTAGATGTCCATCGCATTGCTGTCGATGTCACAAAAGTCAAATATATCCTGACCAAACCTAACCTGCCATGACCAAAACGAACGTAACGTAACTCGTGCTATTCTAACCTAACCAAACGTAACCTTCAAATCCTAAGTTATCGAAACAACCATTGCTGGCCTTCGCGGAGCCCATCGGAATATACTAGAGAACAGTATTGCGTAGATGTCCATCGCATTGCTGTCGATGTCACAAAAGTCAAATATATCCTGACCAAACCTAACCTGCCATGACCAAAACGAACGTAACGTAACTCGACATAACGTGCCTAGACCACTATTACTGACCTCCCGTGAGACAAGCGGATGCTAGTGGAGCAACGCAGAGCGCAGGTATCGACCGAGTTGCAGTGTATATCACAAAAGTCAAAGCAAACCAAAACAAACATAACCTAACCTAACATAATCAAACGTAATGTAACGCAAACTAACGTGCCGCGACAACCATTGTTGGCGTCCCCATTGATATGCAGAGTACGACGCAGCACAGTAGGGCGCAGGTGTCCATAGAACAGCAGTGTTGAGCACAAAAGACAAAGATATACAAACCGGACACAACCTAACAAAGACTAACCAAACGTATTCTCAACTCAACCTATCCTGCCGTGACAAGTATTTCTGGCCTCCTCAGGTCCAATCAGAACATGTTAGAGTAGAGGAGATCGACGAAATCCATAGGCCGCAGGGAATAGCGGAAACGTCAAGGCTACCTAAATCTGATCCAAACAAACATAACATAAACGAACGCGATATATTTCAAGCTAATGTGCCGCGGCCGCTATCTCTGCCCTCCTCAGAGCAGAGCGGAGCATAATATATCACTGTGGAGCTCAGAAATCCATCAAGAGGCAATGTATACTCCGAAAGTCAAATCTATTCAAACCTAACCCAAACAAACTTGACCCAAACGAACGTAGACTAACCGAACCTAACGAGCCGAGACCACTATTACTGTCTTCCCGATAGTCGAGCAGAGCATAGCAGAGCAATGAAGAATGCAGGAATCCCCCGAATAACAGTGTACAGCACAAAAGTCGACTTTACCCTATCGTAACACATCCAAACGTAATAAAATCCTTCCTAACCCAGCCGAAAGTAATGCAACCAAACGCGACCTGACCACTCCTAACGTTTCGTGACCTCTACTGCTGCCATCCTCAGAGTAAATCAGAATATACTAGAGGAGAGTAGAGCGCAGAAACCCATAGAATCGCAGTGTATATCAGAAAAGTCAAAGCCACACTAAACTAGCCCAAGCAAGTGTTACCTCACCAAACGAAGCCTAACTCAACATAGCAAGCCGCGGCGCCTATTACTGGGCTCCCCAAGAAAAAGCGGAATATAGTAGGGCACTGTAGACGCAGTATTTCGCCGAATAACTGTGTATACCACGACAGTCCAAGCTATCCAGACATAACCAAAGCAAACGTAACCTAACCAAACGTAGCCTAGCAGAGCCTAATGAGCCGAGACCACTATTACCGGCCTCCCCAGGGACGAGCATATCATAGTAGAGATATGTAGTGCGTAGAAATTCACCGAATTGTAGTCTATAACACAAACTTGAATTCTACCCTATAATAACATATCCGAACTCAATATAAGCAAAGGTAACCTAACTTGACCTAACGTGCCGGGACCACTGTTGCTGGTCTCGCCAGAGTCCGTCTGATTATAGTTGAGGAACTAAGAGCACAGAAATCTAGCGAATAGTTGTGTATAGCGCAATAGTCAGAGATACCGTATTGTAAAATAGCCAGAAGTAACGTAACTCCACATGTCGTGCCGACACCACTATTACTGACCTCCCGAGAGCAAAGCGGAATATATTAGAGAACCCGTGGCCGCAGGAGTCAGCCGCACTGGAGTGCAAGGACCAGAAGCCAAAGATACCCTAACCTAACTTGGCACATCCTAACCGACCCGAACGAAGCATAGCG
>NW_016908631.1:0-603 GCF_001483705.2 Eufriesea mexicana | reverse complement strand
GAGTGCCATAGCCATTGCAACGCTGCAGAATCTGGCTGGAAAATTCAATTTTATTGACATTTTCGACTATTATCGCGGTGAGCTAACTTTCTTTCATAAACAAGGAGGAAATATAATGTTGGCAAGCTGTAACCATTGCAATGCTATAGAATCTAGCCGGAAAATTCAATTTCATTGACATTTTCGACTAATATCGTGGTGAGCCATCTTCCTTGTATAAGTAAGGAGGGAAGATCATTTTGTCCTGCTAAAGCCATAGCAATGCTGCAGAATCGGCCTGGATAGTTCAATTTTATTGACATTTTCGAATAATATCGTGGAGAGCTAGCTTCCTTGCATAAGTATGGAGAAAAGATCCTTTTGACGTGCTATAGCCATTGCAATGCTGTAGAATCTGCCCGGAAAAATCAATTTTATTAACATTTTCGACTAATATCGTGGTGAGTTAACTTTCTTGCATGAATATGGAGGAATTATACTATTGGCGTGCTATTGCCATTGCAATGCTACAGAATCTGGATGGAAAGATCAATTTTAAAATCATTTTCTACTAGTATCGTTGTGAGCTAACTTTCTTGCGTAAATAAGGCGGTAAGATTCTGT
>NW_016908630.1:0-203 GCF_001483705.2 Eufriesea mexicana | reverse complement strand
TTCAAAATCTATAACCTATTATAGCTTGGTGAATAGATCGCATATCGCCTTCAATCAAATGGCCAGTACAGCCATGTACTTGCCAGAGAATAGGTCTATTCAAAGTCTATAATCTGTTATGGCTTGGTTAATAGGTCGCCTAGCGTCTTCAAACAATGTCAAGGACAACCATCTACATGTCAGAAAAAAGGTCTATTCAAGAT
>NW_016908629.1:159971-275733 GCF_001483705.2 Eufriesea mexicana | reverse complement strand
GCAGAAACCTGTCACTCACACTTCCACTTCCGGCACTATTTCTCGAAAAAAAACAAAGAAACTAGGAAAAAAGTCATAGATTCTAGTAGAGAAGGATCTGCCCTACAAAAGTAGGTAGAAAAATTCTTATCAGCTGTCCCTATTTCGCAAAGACAAGGGACGACGGGAAACTGCGCAGTAACCTGTCACTTACACTTCCACATTCGGCACTATTTCTCGGAAATAAACAACGGAACTCGGAGGAAAGTCATTGATTCTTGTAGAGAAGGGTCTGCCCTACAAAAATAGATAGAAAAATGCTAATCAGCTGTCCATACTTCGCGAAGATAAGGGCCGACCGGAAACTGTGCAGTAACCTGTCACTCACACTTCCACTTCCGGCACTATTTCTCGAAAAGAAACGAAGAAACTCGGAAAAAAGTCATAGATTCTAGTAGAGAAGGGTCTGCACTACAAAAGTAGATAGAAAAATTCTTATCAGCGGTCCCTATTTCGCGAAGATAAGGGCCGACGGGAAACTGCGCAGTAACCTGTCACTCACACTTCCACTTCCGGCACTATTTCTCGAACAAAAACGAAGAAACTCGGAAAAAAGTCATAGATTCTATTAGAGAAGGGTCTGCCCTACAAAAGTAGATAGAAAAATGCTAATCAGCTGACCCTATTTCGTGAAGATAAGGGCCGACGGGAAATTACGCAGTAACCTGTCACTCACACTTCCACTTCCGGCACTATTTCACGGAAGAAAACACAGCAACTCGGAAAAAGGACATAGATTCTAGTAGAGAAGGGTCTGCACTACAAAAGTAGATAGAAAAATTCTTATCAGCGGTCCCTATTTCGCGAAGATAAGGGCCGACGGGAAACTGCGCAGTAACCTGTCACTCACACTTCCACTTCCGGCACTATTTCTCGAACAAAAACGAAGAAACTCGGAAAAAAGTCATAGATTCTATTAGAGAAGGGTCTGCCCTACAAAAGTAGATAGAAAAATGCTAATCAGCTGACCCTATTTCGTGAAGATAAGGGCCGACGGGAAATTACGCAGTAACCTGTCACTCACACTTCCACTTCCGGCACTATTTCTCAAAGAAAAATGACGAAAATCGGAAAAAAGTCAGATATTCTAGTAGAGAAGGGACTGCTCTACAAAAGTAGATAGTAAAATTCCTATCAGCTGTTCCTATTTCGCGAAGATAAGGGCCGTCGTGAAATTACGCAGTAACCTGTCACTCACACTTCCACATTCGGCACTATTTCACGGAAAAAAACAACGGAACTCGGAAAAAGGTCATAGATTCTAGTAGAGAAGGGTCTGCGCTACAAAAGTAGATAGAAAAATTCTTATCAGCTGTCCTTATTTCGCGAAGATATGGGCCGACGGGAAACTGTGCTGTAGTATGTCTACTTCTTAGTGGACAGGCTATTCCATGGTATTAAATCGAAAAATTCACATCGACTAGCGAATTGTCGAAAATATAAACGATATAAATTCTCAATCTGTGTTTACAACCTCTGTTACTTGCTTCATTATATTTCGCACCTGAACTGTCTAAATGCTTGACAAATTGAAAAAACTATTAAGAAAACTGCCTAATCCGTGCAATGTTGACCAAATACTATTATTTGTGATCAAAATCTAAAATCTACCATCTAGGATAGGTGACTATGTTTTCGTATTATTGAATTAGCACTCGCGTCACTTTATTTTAAACATATATCGCTATACGATTTTCACTATGTAACTTCACTTCATTTCACATGTGTTATATTACAACCGAACAGATGTTAGCAGTTAGTTATCTTCATGTTGGTAAATTTCTCACAATTCCTTAAACTAGGGCGGTGGTTCATTTGTTAATGTAACGGCACTGATAGAAAAATATTGCAGTTTTTATCTTACGGAATAATACCCGATACCGTGCCGAATTTTGCTTAAATAATTATTTTATGGGTTACAGCGATTACAACGTTAATCAATAATACCACTACTTCACGAAATGCCTTGTGGAGACATTGAAATTTTCACTTTCCCGTGCGAAAATATTTCGACGCGTGTTACCGGTATGTTCGATTCGCCATCGACTGACCGTTAGCGACCGTTAGAGAAGCTGTGCCCTTTTGTGGATATCTTCCCCCTTCGCGAGAAGATGTTTGACGATTGGACTAGCTATATGCCAACGTGTTATTATTAAATATATTAGAGCAAATACAAATATGTTTCTGTTATGAAAATAACAAATTAAAAAGTGCTTAATCTTCGCAAAGGTAACGTCATAAATTATTAGAATTAATTATCAAACTAACAATAAAGGTGTTATATGTAGTTACAAAATTTAATATATGAGCATTATGAACTGCTTTATTGAACATTCTTATATGAAATTCTATAAGTGCACCATTAAAAATGTATGTATAATATGTACATATATGTTATATAAATTTTTAAAATTTGTTAAAAGTGATAAGTCTATCTTATTTTGGGATTGGTAACGGGTATGAACTATAGATGGTTCCTTTGATTAATATCAATTTTAGCCACTATTCGCTTTTTTTAAATTAAAAATGTTTGAAACATTTATATATTGAAAACTATTTTTTATACATATGTAAATTACTGTACATATTGCTATTGCAAATTATACGAGGTATATATTTGGAATAAATTATATAATAACTATTATAAAAGGTTCGTGAATCTTTGGACAATCCGTAAAGGTTATGAATTTCCGTATGACCTCGGTAAGGGTATTCTCGATTCATATAGGCACTTGTAGGTTATAGAACACGTCAGTTGCTCCTCGGTCGTCATTACGTACACATCGAAACTCGAACCACCTAAATTAACTTATTAATGTATTTTTCACTTATAATAATTTATTTAATTTATTTATTTATGTTATTAATTTATTATTCACTTTCAATTATTAATTTTATTAATTTATTTATTTTTTATTTTAAATAACTTATTTAATTATTTATTTATTTTTCATTTTTACCAATTTATTTATTTATTATTCACTCTCAGTTATTAATTTAATTTATTTATTTATTTTTTAATTTTAATAAGTTATTTAATTATTTATTTTTTATTTTTAATAATCTATTTAATTATTTATTTGTTTTTAATTTTTAACAATTTATTTACTCAGTTTATTTACTTTAATATTTAATTATTCATTTAATTATTTAATTCATATTTTATCTCTAATTATCTGTTTAATACTAAAATAAATATTGTATGTTTTATTTTTCTAATTTCATTAGTGTTAGTGGACATTAAATATTTTTATCTCAACTATTTTATAACCGTACTTCTAAATCGTTTGTGTTCGTACGTGTTCACACGCGATATTTTTTCTCGATCCCGGCCGAAGTCGGGCGCGTCCGTGACATCGCGAGTGTGTGTGTGTGTTCCAAGAAAAGAAGACGGAATTATACCAATGTTGACATCGCTACATTGACGACGTGGCTAGGGAAGGAATACAGTGACGCTGATGCCAGGACAAAGGCGACAATCAGTCCACAGCTGTTTTCATATGAAGAAGAGGTCAACGATCGGTGAGTCGCATGTTTACGGTTCCTCTGGTTGCCCATCATGCCATAGGACGAATGGTCCGAAACGGCACGGGTGGCTGGTTGTATTTTAATATTTTCGTAGCGAGCATAGTGCCCACGAGTGCTAATATACTAATGTATAATAGCATTCGTGAAATATATATTATATTTATATACTTGGGCTTTCTTGTACATCGCGTATTAGAATATCGATGAAAAAATTTTTAATTTCTATTCCAACTAGAAATCTAAAAATTTTTCGTTGTACATTTCATTTATTATTATAGTTATTTACCGCGTTTCTTACAAAATACAAATACAAGAAAGCATTCCCCTCGGAGTAGTTTCCAAAATATGGTGATACGTATTTACACCGATTTTTCATTGCTCGTGATTTTGTCATATCTTTTACTTTGATTTTCCTTCAATGTTTACTCTTTTAGTAGATATATCTTTCGTCTTTTTATTCATTTTCCTTTGATACGTGGCTTATGATGGCTATGAGTTTCGTTGCATCAGTATAACAGTCAAATTAGTATATTTCCAGGTTTAGTTTAAGTTAAAATTTATCTTTCATTTTCAGATTTAATTTTTCGCATCGATTTTTCTTGTAAATCCCTTTTGCCATTCTTCTGCACAATGATCATAGATCGAACGTTTTGCAAAAGCGCATCAAAAGGGGAATTTATTCGTCTGTTGCTAAATTTCTTCGCGAATGGAGGGAGGCCGAAATTGAGAAATTTTATTTACAATTTATTTAAAATTATTTGCTTTCATGGACGAAAAATTAATACGAAATAAAAGTAGATTGAAGAAAAAATATTAAATATGGACGGGGATTGAACTTGAGCCACGACAGGCATGGGAACTGTGAGATATCGTCACTATGTTACAATGGTACTTGGCAATTAATTGAAGTAAATCGTAATTAAAGCAATAATAAAACTTTAACTATAAATATCTGAAAAGTTATTGACTAGTTGCCCTTATGATGAAACATTTTCTTAAACTGCAAGACAAAATCTACAAACCTGCAAAGTTCCAACTAAATCCATAACCCTAAGATCTTGCACTCTGCTTGTAAGAGCAAAAATCAAAAACAGTGCAATTCGTTATTGCCTTGAAACTGGACTGTGTAGTTCATAGCCTGCGTATGCTCTGCCAAGTCTATAATCAAACGATTTTCCTTTCCCGAGATATACCTCTCCGAAGTTTCTCAAAGTACACCGAAAATCACAGAGCGTATCATTTTGTCGCGTACTGTACATCACGCGCATAAGCAGAACACAGGGACTTCTATGCATCGCAAGAAAGACGAAACGTTTCATGGCGAGACAGAGGAACGGGACGAGAGAGAAATTTCGCGTAGCAAGGAAAAAAGGAGTAAAAGAATTTGGCAACAATGAGAGCACAGGCAGGAAGATTGAAGAAACGAAGCAGAAGAGGAATCGTCGGATAGTTCCACATGGAAAAAGCAGAGTACAATGGATTTCGCGAAAGAGTCGTAAGAAGAGGAAGGAGCTAGAGGATGGGTGGTGCAGTGTCTCGTGAAAAAATCGCTCCTTTGAAGCACAGCCGGTTGATTTTCATAATAGTCCCAATAAACCGGACAGAGAGACAATGAACGAAATGGGGGTGTGCAGAAGAGGAAATTTCTCGGCTGCTTTGCGAGCAACGAACGATTCGTCGTAGTCGCTTATTCTGCTAATTAATTAGTTACGCCAAGGGGTGGGACTACGGCGATAAATTAATTTGAACAGCGAAATTAATTATCTGATACCCGACCAATAGCTCGGACAGTGTGCCATTTCGAGTGATTTCACAGATTACGACAGCTACATCCCCATAATTGTGCATGTACATAATTTTAATAAGCTCAGGCATCATCGAGATCGTAAATCGATCTTCTCTTCTGTTCGTTTAATTACCGATCCACGAGTTGGCTAATTAAGACATGGCAGAACGAAGATTGAAGAGCGGGGGTGGACTCTGTTCTCTTCGTACAAATACCAGCACTCGATTCGATTCGAGGCTTTTCAAACCCTAGTTGCGGCTTCCAGCTATTCTAAAGCATGCTCTCGTACGTGTAATCGAGATATTCGCTCGAAACGTGTTCTTTGGCAGTATTTTGCGTTTGTTTCCGCCATGATGGACGCGTGGAGTACAAACACGATAGCTGGCAATTCACCCTCGAGTGGCTACCATTCTGTTTGACCATTTAAACGATATTAAATATCATAAATTAATTGTCATGATAGGAATGGAAAATAATTTTTATTGTTATTTTCCTTTTTTCCAAATTCTTCTTTTTTAATTATACGTGTAGAGAATATGCATGGTCTAATAGTGACGTGAATATTGTATGTAGGAAATGTTAAATAAATTTTTGCATAATATGTAAAAATTATTGGGACATGATAGGACGTTGATACGATGCAGTAAGAGTATAAAAATGATAGCTGGCTCGAGTGGTTGTCATTCTATCTGACCATTTAAACTATATTAAATATCATAAATTAATTGTCCTGATCGGAAAGGAAAATAATTTTTATTGTTATTTTCCTTTTTTCCAAATTCTTCTTTTTTAATTATACGTGTAGAGAATATGCATGGTCTAATAGTGACGTGAATATTGTATGTAGGAAATGTTAAATAAATTTTTGCATAATATGTAAAAATTATTGGGACATGATAGGACGTTGATACGATGCAGTAAGAGTATAAAAATGATAGCTGGCTCGAGTGGTTGTCATTCTATCTGACCATTTAAACGATATTAAATATCATAAATTAATTGTCATGATAGAAATGGAAAATAATTTTCATTTGTATTTTTCTTTTTTTCAAATTCTTCTTTCTTAATTATGCGTGTAGAGAATAGCGACAATAAAAATTATTGGGACATGATAGGAGGTTGATACGATACAGTAGGGGACAAGGTGGAGTTTATCCAAGGGTAAGCGAACAGCTGTGTGATCAGTCGACAGAGAAGTGTCGTTACATGACTGAAACAAGTTGCCCACACCGCGGCAGTTAATTTCCGGGTACAGTCGAATCGTGCCCTAATCAAACAGGGCGGATTAATTAGTGGTTCGTTGCCACTTATTCGCATAACACAACTTCTAGTCTGGTCGTTTGGAATTTACAAACACCGTGACCACGCGAACTCTCTCGTGGCGAGAGGTATCGATGTCCAATCGATACTGCCGGCGAGTACGATCGTTGGATGGTCACGAACGACAGGAAATCACGAGCCTGCTGCCGTTTAATCGTCGCAAAATGTTAATTTCCCTGGGGTAAAGTCTAATTGATTACGTCTTGTGCTTCGATGCGCGGGAATCGTTAAATCGATCCATGGTTAGGGACGAAAATAACGAGATTCGTATTGGGAGAGGTGCCGAGGCTTTGGCGTATGCTAAGTATGGCGCAGACGATCGCCATTTTTAAATTATTCCCTTTATTTCGAACACATTTATCGTGTTCTCGATATATATTGTATTGATGTTGGAATTTAAATTGAATTAATATGTAAGATTAGGGTAGTGTGTATTGAAAGTTTTTAAAATGTCGAATGGCTTAATGAACTTTTGGACAATTGGATCCTTCGGATTTTTGATGTTAAATCTTGAATTCGTGAATCTTAGCTGGAACCTTGTGCAATTGGACCTGGAAGCTTTGAATATCGAAGAATTGCTGTGTTCCCAAAAGGTTAAGCATGGATCTTTAATTTTGGATCTTTAGCAATTAGATTTTTTATCTTTGGATCTTGAGTCATTAGATTTTGGACCTTTGGATCTTGAGTCATTGAACCTAGGACCTTTGCATCTGTAGCAATTGGATTTTTGATCTTTGGATATAGAATCATTGGATTTTGGACCTTTGGATCTCGAGTCATTGAATCTGGGATCTTTTGATCTTCTATCATTGGATCTTGGATCCTTACATTTTTGGGAATTGTACCTTAAATGCTTAAATACTTGTTCATTAAGCCTTGAATTTTTGGACATCATTTTAAAAATTGGATCCTTGTATTTGTCATTTGAAATCCTTATATTATTGAATCCTTGGAATTTTGGATTCTTAAATCTCAACTCCTTGTGATCTTTTGTACTTAGGTACTATAATCCTGAACTTTTACAATTTCCTATTTTATTACTCGCACTTCATCAAAATTATTGTGGTCTAAAAAATATGCCTGATTATGAATAATATTTTATATTAGGTACTTGATAGTTCATGAATATCATAAATATCCTCGATAAAAGTAGGTGAGATAAAAGAAAGGTAATTGGAGGCGAATAATGAGGTGAATTGATACAGGTGTCTTTTAGATTTATCAGACTCCAGGATTCGAATCTCTTTTCTCATCCAAGTCAATTCTTTCTTTGAGTCCTCTAGTCTCTGTGCTCCTCTTCTGTCTCGCCATCTCTACAAGACCGCGTGGAGTCGATTATGTTTCCATCGTGAAAGTACAGTACCTGACAAAAGCTACAGACCGTTTACACGACGAGTCTTATAATATCGATTAAGTACAACTTCAAATTATTTGTATATAAAATTTGTTAATAATAAATTTTAAAATATTCTATTTATCTCATTCGTCATTTATGGTTCCACGAAATTAAAAAACTTTTTTGTAATTCTACCACGAATAAAATATTTCCCTAAATATTCTAGAGAATATTAAAAGTGAATGTATACTTTTCATTTAGTTAAAGAAATATGATACAAAATGTAATGCAGACTGCTTAAAAAAATATTCACATTATACGAAATATTAATTGTTTAATATCAAAGAATATATTAAAATGCAACCACTAATTTTTAAATTAAAAACAGATATAAAATAATGACAGAATTAAAATAATACCGAATATTCGTAAATTTATTCATAAATTCATTCATAAACAGTAAAATCGTTTCTATTGAGTAGCTGGACCAAAGCTTTTGCACATTACTGTAGCCACGTACATACTGTAGGTGTGGGAAGAATGAATTCACGTGGGTGTCTTATTTTAAAGTATTCGTAGCAGGTTTGGAGTCAAAATGAATGGTTGAGAAAATTGCTGATACCCTGCAAACGAGAGCTGGTGATTAATCATAGCAAACGACTGTAGCGGAAAGTATTGGTCGGGTACTACAGTAATGTCTAACAGGAAAACCAAATTTTCTAAACATGCCTTAATTATCACGCTAAGAAATCAACTGTCACGCCATCTCTTAATAAGTATGCAAAAGTATTTTTTAATTAAAACTATATTAAAAAATAAATAATAAATAAAATTGTATAAATTATCAAAATAATTTATTTTTCATTCTGTGTATATAATATAATATCGTAAAATATTTATTTCGAAAGATATGTAAAATAATTCACGGTACGATCTCATTCCCAGTGGAAAAGTAGCGTAATTTCATTTATTCCAGTAGACTATTTACGTCTGAGGGTGAAACGTATGAAAACTGGTTAAGAAAAAGAAAGAATTTTGATAAAAAAATATCTGCGACTGAGGAAATGAGATATAATATAAAAAGTAGAAAAAGATGGAATTTAGACATATGCAGGTGGAGCTCATAACCGTATACAATGCTCGCATTGTCCGTGATTGCAGTGGAGTGCACAATGTTCGTCTTGTCGACGTAATATGAAATACCACGATGAAATATGGCTGGGCCGAAATTTACGATCCACGGTTGCTTCTGAAATTCTAGAAACCTTTGTCGTTCCTTCGATTTCTATCCGAGACACCGTCGAAACCGGGAAAATGTTTTCCGATCCCCTCCGCCGCGCGGTGCTCGCGTACCTTTGACATGTTTGAGGTTATGTTCGCGAATATTTCCCGATTTATCGAATGTCGAATCTTTTCGTACTAATATTGGAATATTTTATGCTCTCTGCCGTCCATATGAATTCTCGTATTGTAATGCACGAGGTAAGTCACCTAACCTCAAATTACTCTTAAGCTAGAAATAGAAAATTTTTTCGTATAGCAATTGAGTGGTTTAGAAAATGAAATAATTTGTTATATTTCTTTATTTTTCTTCTTTCGTAGATAAATTATAAAAGCCATTTCAATCGATTTGGATATTTGGAATAAAGTGAATCACCTAACCTCAAATTAATCGTGAAAATGTTCAGAATAAAAGTTAGATGGTTTTTAGAGGAAGATAATTTAATGTTATCAGTTTCTTAGTCAAATTATATGGTATAGAGGCACCATAATAAGTGAAAGTATAATAATCATAGTTTAATAGGACAATGTGGTTGCTAACGTGAGAAACTTATGAAACAGACCTTATAACAGTATAAGAAATAACAAATGATACTATTCAGAGATGAAATATTATCTTCATCTGTCTGAGATTCTACACGACCCCTAACCTATCCAAAACCCATTTATTCAATTTCATCGTTCTCCTTATTTAAGTCACGTGATGAATAATCATAGAATGGCACCGTTACACCTGAAATATCGTCTCTCTCACCATTTTATGTGAACCGTTTTCAATAATCTGTCTCATTATTGCCAATGGCTTTCCCGACTTTCCCCTTGGTTCATTTCCCAATGAAAAATCACCAGGTTAGAATTTCAACGTCGAATTGTCCTAACATTTGCATAAGCCTTTTCGAATGTTAAATCCACTCTTTCATCACCCTTTATGATGCATTTTCAAAGTCTAAGCTCGTAGAAAAGTTACACGAATATCCTCATAATTCATAACTTCGAATAACGAAGTTCTATCTCATTATAACACTTCTCAATATTCAAGCATCGTATCAAATTTCTTCTTCTTTCTCATCAGATTCCTTGCAATAGGCTATCAAATAGGGTTTAAGGTATCGTACTCACGTGTCAATTCCATTACAAATTTAATACAATATTTTGCATGCTAACTCGAAAATTCAGGAGTTCTGACTAATATATCATTCGATTCAATATTTATCGATAAATACCACTAAAAATTAATTAAAGAATCTGTCCTGATAAGAGATGACCTAGTCAGTCAGAGATACATTCGATCCCAAATTTCGAGAGGATCCAGTGACACTCTCCACTATCAGAAGACACCAGTGCACCCTGTGGCCAGGTCCCATAGATGCATTGTTCCTGTTCTCCAAGACAAGGGAACATCAGATTGCTTGCTATCTCTAAACTCTGTCACGTATCTATCGAACAATCAATCCTATGACGCCTGACAGGTACGTGACATCGAGTCATCCGCTGGCTCTCTCCAGCACTCTTCCTGGCCACACACGACCTAGGTCCTCCGTCGGTCAGTCCAGTGCTTACTTACAACTTCGTGTCACGTCTCCAGGTCGTCTAATCCTACTCTGCGATTCCTCGAACTTCCCCAAGCTATCAGATACCCGTATTTACCGTGAAGGGACCATCTGCTAACCTCTAACCTTCTGACTGCTGAAGTAATCCCCACTGTAACAGCGTCACCGCTGACATCAGCTCGTGGAATGTAAGGATTGGAGTTATGAAGACTGTTAGAATTTCATTAATCACTCGCATTGGTTTCGCGTTCAAAGATATTATAGTAAATGGAAGTTTTCAGTTGAAGTGTATTACGGTGTTCTTATGAACAGAGTTTGTAAGAAGCTCTTGCTAAGCCAGCCTCGTCTTTGCAAGGTACTTTGCAACAGACACGTTCGGAGTAACGCTAATTAAGGTGTCAAAATGTCAAGAGAGCAACTAGACGTCTATAGACATGCTTTAAAATAGGATTGCAGTAGCAATAGGATGCAAAATTCAGTACCTACAGCTAATAGCAGAGCAGGAAATAGGCGACTCTCGAATAAATACCATAGCTCAGAACATACAATTCTCAGCTAATATATAGGTACCAGATAACAGGATACGAGACACATAACTTTCAGGTAGATACCAAATGGCGGAACACAAAACCCACAATTGACAGGTCGATTCCGAATCACGACCCATGGAATAGACAGCAAATGACAGAACACGAGCATATGGCAAACATAGTCGAATAGGCAAGTAAGTCTAGAATTCGGCTATTGTTTCCAGATTCTGATTCGATTCTGCAAACATTGTCCGCGTACTTCTGGACAGTCTGTGCGGTAATTATTTCGGACTGGCTTGTACTCGTCCGGTGCTTCGTAGCACAAACGAAGAGCAAAGCCGGTTGAGAAAGCATAAAATCCTCGGTACAATTATCGTGTCAGGGATGCTTAGGTTCGTTCCGAGTTGCAACAGCCGCGTATGAATCCCGTGCAAGCGTCGCGGAGATTAAAGGGGTTGAATACACGACCGGAAACCAGGACACCGGATCCGCATGCCTTCCGTCGCGTATCAACACAGCTGTCTCTCTGTACGCTGCGCTTGCATCGCGTGCAATCGTGCTCATTCGCGTACAAATTTCGAAGAGCTGTTCCATCCTACTGTAAAAAGAATACTGCGACGCGATAAAAATCGATTTTTACGAGCCGAATTTCATGACAATATTCGCTTTTGTAATTTACAAATTTATTGGAAATTTATTTTCTTTCAAATCTGACTTTGATTTTTATCTATAGGTTGTTTCATTTGCATACTATCATAGCATCGTGAAAAGAAATATCGTGACACCGTGAAAATGAATTTTAAAAATTAATAATTAATATTGAAATTTACACTTGCAATTGTCAAATCTCATGGAAATATTTACTCTTTCGAATCTGACTTTTATTTTTATCCACAGGTTGTTTCATTTGCATACTATCATAGCATCGTGAAAAGAAATATCGTGACAACATGAAAACGAATTTTAAAAATTAATAATTAATAATTAAAATGTAATTGCCAAGTCTTTTAGAAATATTTATTCTTTCAAATCTGACTTTTATTTTTATCTACAGGTTGTTTCATTCGCATGCTATAATCGTGTAGTGGAAAAAAATATCGTGACATCACAAAAATGAATTTTAGAAATTAATAATAATAATAAAATTGACATTTCTAATTGTATATACTACATTTTTTTAAAAGTGTTCTTTTCTTCTTATCTATAGGGTGTTCCATTTGTAATTAGTAAATAGATCTCCGGATAGAAATTTTTATCGTAACTTTGTCCGACTGTCATTGAAATTCCGTGTCCAGATATCGATTAGGAAGATTTTGGTTTGAATTTTTTCAAAATGGCGGAATCGTGGAGCCTCGAGCTTTCCGGTATATTTATTTTCAGCCCCCAATGATGCTAAAAATATGAAGCTGAAAGAGTAGCTGAAAGGAGCGACTCGACGGAGTTCGAAATGAACAAAAGCTTTGAAGCTTTCACACGGGATAGCTCGAATGACCGGTGCAATCAAAATTCGAGTGCTATCTTCTCCCTTTTTTAAACCGAATAATTTTTACATTCGATAGCGGAATATCGTTTCAACGAAGCCAAATAAGCCTGCTGAAGTTGGCCGACGCATAGTTTCGTTTCCAGTCGCAATTTTCTCGATGAGTATTCCAATGATGACCGCTTGAACGAAAAACGATCCTCAATCGTCTATTCGAACAAATGAAAATACGGGAATTTGATCCCTCTGGAAAATTTTCGAAACGGATTCCGTCTCTATCTCTTTGATATGAAACAGAACGTAATACTTCGCTGTTCGTCATGATTTCGAGAAATTATGATGTCAGTGCAGCGACCATGGCTTTTTCTGTTATCGAATAGTTCTGTGTCCACTGGAAAGAATTACACATCCTTTGATTTCACTAATTCAGATGTGGAGAGAAAATGTAAAATATTGGTGAAATGTAATATCGGAATTCGAAATTTATAAACGTTAAAGTATAAAAATATAAATGTAAAAGCAAATAGCGTAAATATTGCATGTAACTATAAAGGAATATATAGATTTTCAATTATAGAAGATTTTACAAATAATAATCAGAAACTTGGAATCAAATTCCAATATTTAAAAAATATACAATGAATATAATTCACAATGTTCTTAGACTTGATTACAAATCAATTAGGAAGATTGTACAAAGTAAAAACGATAATATTAAGTAGAGGAAGAAATTATTCACAAGCTGAGCATAATACATCACTTAAAATCCAGTTCACAACAATTCCCCGACCACTTAACGTAACGCAACCATTACACGAACAGTAAAATCCCCATGAATTACACTTTAATTGCCCGAAAAACCATTGCGACGAAAATACAAATCAATATTATTTCTGCGAACGCTCCAGCCATTTCCGCAATGGCCCCCACAATCCTATCAGCTTCCATATTCTAAGTCGAACTCCCTTCCTCCTTAATTCATTCGTCTTAATTCCCATGAACCCGACGAGATCGTGTTCCTTTAGCGATAAAGTTGAAACCGAAGAAAAAAGAATGCGAAAGAGAGAAAAAGATTCTCGTTAAAACGACGAAGAGAAGGATAAAGTGGATAAAGAGACCAAAATGAGAAGGATACAGAGACAGACAGAGACAGAATAACAGTGAGAGAGAGAGAGAGAGAGATAAAGACAAAGAGCGGAATCCCTTTTCATTTTCACGTTGTATTTTAACGTTCGAGTTAAAGAGCTGAAGTGGCAAAGGAAAAAATGCAGCCGGAGGACGGACGGACAAACGTCAACGAGGACGAGGAACGAAGGAAAGACGTCTGGGTCCCATTGTGCAGGTCGGTGCGTAGGACACTCTTTATACGACTTGAAAACTCTTTGTTCGACCGTCGTCCGCGGCACAATGACGAGGAACACAACCGTGAAAACGGTGATACGCTTTGTCCTTACTCCATCCGTGAAACAATAATGGGGAGGCAGCCGTGAAAACGGCTGCACCGCGCGCGCGGAACGTCGATTGCAGCGCCGCCACCCACGCCAACTTAACGTCGCCATGTTGTCCCAGCGATCGCCGATCTTCCAGACAATCTGATCGCGAGGGTACTTAAACTGGCAAATGAATGGTGCCGAAGATTCTTCGAGGTTTCAAACTTTTCCTTCCTATTTTCTGTGAGTATAGCTTCTCTATTTTTGCTTTTCTTAATTTTCTCTTGGAAGAGTGAATTATTTTTCTTAGTCATACTTTAATCGTGTTTCTGAATCCTTTTATGGGAAATTTATCGCTTGTAAGTAGGTAATACGTCGTGGAATTATATGTGAGATAAATTAATAGATAAATTAGTAGAATAATCAAAATTGTATAAAGATAATTAAATAATCTGTTTCAGAAAATATGTTAAAACCAAGTAAGAAAAATTTCTGAATATTCTAACAATGTATTTTGTAATAATATTTGTTAACAACATATGTGAAACTAGGAAAATCGTATTCTTCCAAAATGGCCGCTAACAAGTTTCCATATGAGGTAAAATTCCCTAGGAAGTTAACCTCTAAAACGTCATAACTTTTTTCCAACTTTATTCTCTTATTTCTATAGGATAAGATTTCATTTTATGAACATTCTACTGTTCCGTAATGACTGCAGTGCTTTAGTTCTCAATTAATACCAAAAATATAATCGATTACATTCGTTCAGAGACTTACAGAATCTCGATTTTCTATCATTCGCAAAACTCCCACAAAACATCAAACGAACACGCACACTACCTTAACCCGGACTTTACCAAACGAATTTCGCACACATGCGAACACAGCCTCGCAATTACGACGTTCGAGAGTTGCAGAATTTTCGAAAAACGCGAAGCATCGAAATTTTCGAGAAATTTTCGCCGACATATCCAGCTGGCGAATCGCGATAAACAAATTCCACGGGAGCAACGCGAAAGGAGCTTTAAAAAGCGTTTGTTCGGCCGCAATCCGTTTACAATGCGGTCGCTCGGCCGTGACGTTATAAACGGGGCTCTATGGCGTCCATGTTGTCGCGTTTCCATCAACGCGAAGTTATCTTCGCCGCGGCACACGCGGGATACGTGCCAGCGAACTTCGTCGCGGATATATAATTTTCGGTCGCGTGGTGAAACAGGACGGAAAATTTGCGGGTGAATTAATGAAAAACCAGCATACTCACAGAACCATTGTCCATTCGCCGATTGAAAATTCACCGATTTCGCTGCTTCCAATCGGCCGAGGTTTAAAAAGCCGTTTACAGGCCAACCAACGTTCTCCGTTTGGCTATTTCTTTTTTTATCTTCATACTTGTCCTGTTTTGACCAAAGCACAGTGGGATAGTACAACGACGAGTTTCATTATTGGCCTTTGATATATTTTCAAATATTCCCCTTTTTTCATTTTAATTAACGGTATATAATGAGTCTTTCTCAATTCTTTACAGAGAATTTTAATTAAATTAGCATTTCCTTTTTCGCGTGTGTACGTGTATCGAATTCATTTAGTAGGTATGAGGTTGTAAATAAATAGTATACTAAAATCTGTATCTCTATATTTATACTGTATTATGGTATTAAATTACTATATCTTTTATAAGAATATAATGTAAATATAACTTATTCCATATTTATAATATATATTGTAGTATATGACACTATTTCGAGAATCGATGGAAAATATCTAGTGTAGAATCTTCTTACGTATAAAATCTCGATGAATTTGAAATAACATAACCTGCAAATCAAATATCGCGTGGCGAATACTACAATAATATATAACACTAAATAAAACAATATTAAAAACGTTAAAAATTATCACAATCGAAATCCAGCCATGGAAGTTAAACAGGAAACGATATCTCATTTACAATATATCCGACATTGTTAGTAGCCATCTTGATCCAAGTACACGGCTCAGTGTCGCCATCTAGTCACGCGGCGCAATGGAAAGTCCCTGAACATTGCTCGATTCCAAAAATCTCTTAACGAGCTCGAGTTGTCACGTTTCTATCCTAACAGGGTCTCGAGTCTCGTCTTATTTACTCGACTTGGAAACGCCGTGAACGTGACGATCTTCATGGAAACTTCCCACGCGGAGTTTCCCGGTACTCCAGTCGCGCCGGGGAATCCCTCAAAGTCGCTGGTCCAGAGAAGGGACACCGAGTGCACGTAAGCAGTTGCGCGCCCGTTGTCTCCGGCTTTATATTGACCGGCGTGCGAGTAATAGTCGCGTAAAAATTACTCTCACTTCCGGTCTGCCGGGTCCAGTAATAAAGCCAGTGATTTATGGCGGGGACACTCGCGACCTGCGATTTTTCTCGTCGAACACGCTTCGATATCCAGTCCCTAGGACCTGCGAGACGGTCTTTCGTAATCCGTTATCGCTGGAAAGTGGGGGTGGTCGTTTGAAGGGTCCATGATTTAGGTGGACACTTGTCAAGAACCTATTTTCAACGGAATTCTTTCCTTTTCTATTTCACAGAATTTTTTACTTCGTGAAATAATTTACAGAGTTTTTTGAATTACGCTTATAAAATTTTCCTCCTATTTTTGCATGGGGTTTTTGTTACGGTAATTTTTATTCGTGAGAAATGTATTTGATAGCGAGAGTTTAGGGTGATTTTCATGTGATTTTTGTATATTTTTGGAAAATATTTATAATTTGTTTTTATTTATTTATTTATTTATTTTTGTTATGACGATGAAAACATGGAACCTCTGGGATGCATAGATTATCAAACTACTGCCCAGAAAATGCATACTATACCACATTCTTACTCCCTCTTTCACTCCGCCATTTTCATAATCGCTCAAACTTGAATACGATAGAAACTTACGCATCTCAAAACCACCCTTTTCCTCCATTATCATTCTCCTCAACTTCCTTCGTCTTATAACAAGCTTCTCATACATCAGTTCTCATCTTAGATAAAATAGTATCTGCAGTATAGTGTCTGCAATTTTCTTTCTCTTCTACCGCACGTTCCTCATCTATTTCCTACTTTCTTACATTTCACATTTCTTCCAATTTAAAATTAATTATGTGAACAGTTTTGTTATAAATCTTGACTGTGACTGTACTCGACGATTAATTGTAAGTTAATTAAAAATTTTAGAAATTAAATATTAATGAATTGTTATTTCGACTTGATTTCTCATTCATGTCATTTCTTTATAAAGAATCGATTCCACAAAACAGGAAATAGAAATTTATTTAAAATATACAAAGCAAGCATCAATCGAATATTTTGACGCCAATTTTAAAAAATTCAGAAAATAGACTTTCTCATTTTAATCTATTAATTACTCATACTACATTTATCTATATCCCTGACCCAGTTTGGTGGCTCACCAAACAATCAACTCGCGTAATTAACAAAATCTATATATACTACATTTGTGTAAATACCACAGTTTGGCAGGTCTAACGTGAATTCAAGTATCCACCATCATTTCTATCCCATCCACTTATAGGAAAAGAAAATTTTCAAACACGGAAAGGGATCGATTCTTTTCCAACGCGAAACAACCGAACATAACCTTAAAAGTTCAGCTCCCCCTAGAAGTCGCAGCGGCATTAATCTTGTAACCGCGGGCGGCTCACTCCTTTAACATGCAAATACGGGCTGCACTCGGCCACGAATATAATTTACGTCTGTCCTCGGCGAACAAACGGGCGAAATCAATGAAGCCCCGGCTCCTTGCCTCTGACCCGGCCTTTCTTCCACGGTTACCTTGTCGAATTAGCATTTTCAGCGGCGAATCGTTCGGCGGCTGGCCGGACGATAGCGGCAAGATTTAGTACCCCCTTCCAGTCTACCTCTTTCCGCGTCTCTAATTCCTTTTCAGCGGATTCCGTTCTCGCCGGAAACCTCTAGATAAACGTTATTGCAGACGAAGCTTTCGGAACGAAAGCTATTTCGGATTGTTTCGAAGGAATTGGTGAAAGGTAACGTTATTGCCTCTGGTCTGAGCTCAAACGTATTGTATGTATATGAACGTATTTAATAATATAATATTGCATGTTATATACAGAATATTAAAATTAATAATATCCCATATCATATAATATTATTATGTATAATATAAATTGGATTGCTCCGATTATATAATATTGTGGCGGCATCATTCTCACCCTCGCCAATAAATGGATTCCTACTTGATAGAGGATCGAGGACTTTCTCGCAAGTTCTTGATAAAATACCCTCTGTTTTCTATGTATATAATTTCCAAACTTTCTAATGGTATCCTCGTCTAAGGTAGGACCTTACCGATGAGTCCACTAGCAGCCCCAGGACGAAACGCATCCCTTCCTTTTCCTTTTGTCCCTTCTAGCACCACCACACATCGAAGATAATTGCCACAATCGATCAGTATTCCCGAGTAACCGTGGAAGAGGACCCCCACAATTTTAATAATATAATAAAATATACCTAACCTGTATTAGAATATGTATATAGCGTTTAGAATTTTTATTCCGTGTATAATACAATTTTCATTGTATTTTATTAAATATATGTAAATTCGTATATACTGATGACGTCTTTAAAATAATTGATTAATCGGGGGATCGATATTGGTGTTTCCGTGAATTAAAAATGTCAAATGTTACTTATTATCGATATTGGAAGAAATTAGCGTAATTTTATCAGCGAAATTGAACTGACGACAGCGTTTGGGGTTTTTCGATATCGAAACCTATATCGTCTTTGAAATTAAACAATGAAATTTGATGAGCGGAGACAACAAGGTGAAATTTATGTTCAAAGGATTTATTATCAAAAGAGCCATCAGCGTTGAGCGCAGGTTATTACGTGATTCGCTATTTCCACAATTAACCAAATCATTTCGATCAATTTAATTATCGCCGAGGCACAAAGAAGCTTGATTGAAGTACGTTATTCGTCGACCAAGTAATTTACATGATTAACGAAATTCGCTTCTAACATGCAAATAAATTATTAAATTTATTCCTTATAATATTTCCTGCTGTTATTGGTGAGCAATTTTTTCTAATTATCTTCAGTAAAGGAGTAAAATGTTACGACAAATTCAATATGGAATCCATGGAATTTCGTATGTCGGGACGAACATAACCTCTAACGAACTGTTCGAGTATAGGCTGAGACTTGAATAATAGTTCGATAATCAAAGTGATAAACTCGGGATGAAACGCTCATTTAGAACAACTCAAGGGGATTTACACGAAACTTTAACCTTTGTGATGCCCGACATTACCTACACTCGTACCCTCATAACCTCAAAATCAGCCCCAAACAGCACATAAACTCCACTCAAGCAGCCCTCTTACAAGCACTCCTCTACCCTTAATCCTCGCCACAGATACCACTCAAACGTTTACAACTTCTCCATAGAAATTATTCTCCGTAATTCCAAAGATATTATCCCATCAATTAGCTGCTTACGGCAACAAAGATGGACGATCGTTGAGGAGGATAAAAAGAGATAGAAAAGTATAAAACATTATACCTTTCGAGCGAACGTTTCCTTTCTCTCGATTAGTTAAATATTGCGAATCTATTGTAGCAATTGTTCGGAAATTGATTGGTTTTTTACCTAAAAACAGCTTTCGTTAAAATTGCCTTCGAACCTAACCTAAAACATGTTACCTGAAGACAGTTCTTTTTTCCACTATTAATGATTTAGTAATTAAGTCGATAATGAGGTTTAGAGATAGTTTGAAGTTGGTAATGAGGTTTAGAAATAGTTGGTAATGAACTAGGTGGTTTTGTGAGTTGGTAATGAAGGTTATAAATCAAGCAAACGCGGCAAAGTTCCCTCTCTATTGTAACGTGAGTGACACGTGGCCAGATACGAGTTACGTGTCATTAAAGACATTTATTTTATACCTCTATATATTACATATTACTATTATTACTATTTCATACCTCTACATATACATATTACATATTACTATCTATTACATATATAAAATTTTATGCCCCATAAATACAATTTATAAAAATGAAACAAAATGACAGACACAGAAGAACTCTAGTATATTAAATAAATTTTATTAAATAAATTTCATTAAATTTGATTAAATAAATAAAATTGTGTATTTTGTAAATCACTGATGACGAACCTATGACACGCATGTAAAAAATGATACGTAAATTGGTGAAGCTTGCTTGAACTTAAAGTGTACAAAATACCAATCTTCAATTGAAGATTTAGGAAATGAAATTTAGTAACAAAAATGTCGTTAATGCAAAGGATTATTTGTCTTTAATTTTTAATAAATGAGTATATTAAAAATATATCTCTTCCTTTTAATAGACCTACAAACAGAATTATGCGTAGAATTATGGATATTCTTAAATGTGCCAAAGCACCTAAATTAAGCTAGGTTTTCTATCAATTTTGACACACCGGACTTAAAAGGTTCGCCATCACTGTTGTAAACACAATATTTAATCAACCCCTCAATTTCATTTCAACCTATAGAATTAGCCAGTAAATAATGTCTCTATTTTTCAAGTATAATGATAACCATTTCGTTTTATTAACGAAAATTTATTAAATAATGAATTTTGAATAGAATTCTGATCTATATATACCAAATAATTCCAGTGACAAACACTTCGGATTAGAAATAGAGTTCAGGTACTGAAAGAAGGGCACCATCGATGCTACTCAGAGGCCAATCGCATATTTAGTCGAAAATCATCCTCCAGTAAAGGATAAATCAGGGTCACGAGGCGAGACGCTCCGTTTCACCGTCCATTTAACCGAATCGGGATCCCGATGCATTAAACGCGTGGGGCTGAAACGCAACAGGATCCCTATCTTCGTCAAACAATATAATTCAGCCTCAGACACGATATCCCGCCTCGTATCTGGCTCACATGATATCTCTCGCAGCCTGTTGGTACCCGAGTCACAAGCATTGAACGATTACCAGGCAACGGTCGATCGGTCGATGAATCGCGATCGCAGCAGCTGCGAACGAAAATCCAAACAGCTGCCACGGAAATTAATAGAGCGGATGAGGATGACGCGATGGGGGTTAAAGCCGGCCATGGGGTGACGAGGGTGCACGGGTGAAAGAGCGTCAGGTTGCGTAACGGTGATTAAACGTTGCCCACTGTGGATCTTGGCGTTGCACAATGGATGCCGATGCGCCCAAATGCGGCCAAAAATATTTTTCACCCGATATCGCGTGTATATGCACCTTATTTATCTGTCTTATAAATTTTAATTATATATTTATTCATTTATTTACGATTCCTAATAACTTTTTTTATGCATTTATTTATTTTTAATACATAACACGTTCGTATCGACATTTTTCCACGTGGACAAATAATTACAGCTGATATTTACTGCAAAAAGAGATCGAAGAGGTCCACTCCAAGCTTGTAAAAATGTAACTAGTACTCGTACTTGTGAACAGGGGAGGTATACTCTTTTCCACGATAACGCACGTCCTCCACGTTGCATCTTTGACTCAAGGAAAAATAAGGGATGTTGCGTGGGAAGTCTTACTTCGTCCCCCTTACACCCCCTCTGTCATATTCTTGATTGTCATCTGTTTTTATCCCTGTCCGATCTTCTCGCGAATAGAAATTTCAAAAATTATGTTGAAATCGAAGTAAATTTATTTTTTGGAAATGAAAGACAGGAATTTTTATAAAGAATAAATATATAAGCTTATGGGACGTTGAGAAAGGTCGTCCCCCTTACACCCCCTCTGTCATATTCTTGATTGTCATCTGTTTTTATCCCTGTCCAATCTTCTCGCGAATAGAAATTTCAAAAATTATGTTGAAATCGAAGTAAATTTATTTTTTGAAAATGAAAGACAGGAATTTTTATAAAGAATAAATATATAAGCTTATGGGACGTTGAGAAAGAGTCGTAGAATTATGTGGTGATTGTTTCATTAAATAAAATTACATTATATGGAAGATTGAAGTATTTGAAATTTGTTCTGGCACCTAATATAATACTTTTCATTCAAACCGTGATAAAACGACAATAAAAAATTGCATCCTGACTTTTAAGAGGTCCTTTTAAAGAGGAAACTTCCCTCTACAACGTTCATTTTAAATAAATAGCAGAAAAAATTCGTCGAGGTTTGTAGAGTCATTTAAACGTGCCAGTTTTTTAAAGAAAAAGACTATTCTCAATTTTTTACTTTCCTTTTTAAAAATGAATTTCTAATAAAGGATTTTAATTTTTGATAAAAATACGGAGAAAATTAGCAAATCATTGGCTACTACGTAAAGAAATTTAATTGCTAATTTAAAAATCTTTTTCTAGCCTTATAATAAATATAATAAAATATACAATATAAGATATGTAACAGATAATTAATAAATAATTATTATTCGCTTTTAATTATTACAATGGGTCATTACCATTGATAAATTACAACGTGTGAAAGTCCACATATAAAAAATATTATGCAATTCAAAGCATCCTTTATTAAAATACGGTTCTTTGTTTAATAACTATATAATGAAGGAAATTTTATTTAATTACACATTAAATTAAATAATGTATTCCACAGCAATAAGTGAATTATTAAAGGACAGAATAAGGGACACCAATTATCGGGACAAAAATGTGTGACTATACCGTATGCAGAGAATTCGAACGTGTCAGTTTTCATGTTCGTTTAAAGGCTACGTGAAGTTCAATAAAAATGTAAATTTCCATTTATAAAACGTCACTATCGGGATACACTATTTGTAATCCCATTATTTTTCCGTACACGTAACATAATATTCTGCATAAACGCGAATCACCTGACTCCCATGAATATCGCATAATATTGAATGTAAATATGCTTCAGGTAATATCTCTGCAAACATCATTTGGTTCTAAATACATATTTGACGCATACACGCTTCGTGTAACTATAATTTAACGGTATACACGGTTGGCGAAAATTCCATTTTAACTCCAGAGCGTAAATTCAATTCTGACGAAGTAGAAGGCGAATCGGGAGCTTTTAATTCGCTGTTTACGCCTGGCAATTTAATTATTTTTCGTATCATTTTGATCCCGTATATTTGGCTGCTGCTTAAAATTTTTGGGAACGTTCAATGAGATTGCATATACCGTTATTTTTATTTCTCTATTTTATTTGTAATAAAAATTTTATATTTCGAAGCTCGACTTTTTATTCCTTTTTATTTTTTATTTTTTTAATTGGAAGCAGCAAATATTTCAGATTATTAATTGGTTCGGTTCGTTTTAATTAATTATATACAGACAATTGGTATTACTGATTTTTAATAATATTATTTAATGCAATTCGTTTTAAACGTATCGCTTTAAACTAAATTAAATTAAAATTGAAGAAGTACCTAAATATTTCAGAAGAGTTACTTGAACTTTATGAATGGTAAATATATAAAATAACACACGCTGAATTAAATTCATAAATTAAATAATTGATGGACCAATTTTCATCGTTGTTCAACGCGTTAAGTATTGCCCAAATAATTCTCGGTTAACGAGAATAAATATTGGTACGATAAATGGCCCCTTTGTCCCTTGGGCTTGTCCAATGGTATTTTATTGCAATATGAAATGCTAACTTCGTTAATTTGTTTTTAAATAATTGACTTATAAATGGCCAAATTATTACGTGCACAAAAATTAATATTTACGTTAAAACAAGGGAACAACTAATTTATATTCCCCATATTAATACCATCAAGATTTTATCATACTGCAATTACTTTCGCTTTCCAAGAACCCTCATTACCCCCTCCACGAAATCCACAAATCCTCTCTGTTCCCTGAACCTAGAATCCCTATCTACCTAAACCCACACTCATCTCTTGCTATACCAAGAATAAAACCATATATCCAAACAGACATAACCTAAAAACCAAAATTAAATGTCTATAAAACTAACCTAAAAAATAAATAAATAATAAGGAAAGTGGAAGAAAAACGAAGATCCAGGTCCAGTTTCATTCAACTTCCGTTCACGGAAACCTAACCTAGCAAACCCCCGTCACTTTGCACTCTATCACTCGGGGACTTGGCTGTGCCCATCGAGAGATCAAAGTACCCGTAGGGAACCGGCTCTGTAATTTCTCTAACTCTCAAAGAGACTCGGCCGAATTCCACGCTGGCTCGAAATCAAGCGGATTGCATTTCATCCACTTGGAACACCGATTGTGATCCATCCGGGACATTTCCAGGCAAGATCGTCCGACGGCGTTGAAATTCGATGACACGAGTTGGAAGGCTGATCCCCTGGCACCGGTCACGTAAGGATCCCGTAGATCGACTGAACGGTAAAACTGCGACTTCGCGGAAGGAAACCGGAACTGGAACTGGACCGTAAGAAGCTGGTCTCCTTAGCTAGGTACAGGCAGCGTTTTGTGGCGAAGGAAAAAGAGGAACGGCAGTTCGGAGGGATCTTCTTGCTTATCGGGGCAAGCAATCGCGGGTTCGGGGTGATTGAATTTCTTCGTGGGATGGCATGAGTGGAAGAGGTGGTTAATTGTGACGGAAGTCGTGGATGCCAGTAGATGGAAGATAAGCTCGGATATGGGGAAGGTAGGGTAGTTATGGTGAATTATTTCGGAGATTTTCGAGATCTCGTGTGTCGTTTATCGTGAGATTGAAATAGTTATATCTTTCTAAGACAAAGAGGAAATGATAAACTTTTTGGTTTATATAAAGATAAGTAAAATGAAAAGGGTTGAACAAATGAGGAAGATAAAGAAATCACAGAAACTGTTAATATTAGAATTAGAATTTCCTATGTGGTTCATTGTCAATAATAGTGTGCGACTATAATATGTGAGAAGACTGCAGGAAAATTCTGGAAGTTTTAAACGCTTTGGACAATTCTTTAACACTTTATTAATTAACCCTTATAGGTCGTAAGTCATCTCTCACGTGACAATAGTACTTTGTCGCTACGGTCGTGCGTCACGTGGGAGGTGACAAGATGGAAATCTTTCACATATTTACCGAAAGTAGTTACAACTTAGTGAGAATCACGTATGAAAAGCTAGCCTCTGATAAGGGTTAACAAATAATAACATCGCTCGTCCGACCGTCGTTATTTATAATCGGCGCGCTTCGGCCATTTTTATTTCGCCTGTATGATGTTTTCCACGATTACACATCGGCCCTCACCATAGCCGCAGACGGCAGGCCACGATCCTTGCCGACGTCCAACCTAACTTGTCTTACAAATATGAAAATAATCTAATTATAATCGGACTAATTTTAATACAAAAATGACATAGCCTAACTATAATTTATTTTATATTAATATAAAATAATATAATCCGATAGTAGAATTTAATAAGTTATCAAATATTTTTAGAATATTCTTCCTTTTTATTTTACGAATTACAGGAAAGTATATTATTATCCAATATATGTTTGACACAAAACTTATGACAACAGATGGATTTGCTATATAAAAGTCCAATTAGCAATACTTCATACAAAGATAACAGACCTTGATTATACTTCATTTAATATTAATGCAACTATAAATCAGTTCGAATCTAGCCCTAAACTAATGAAGATAAGTGCATCTACTGCACCAAACTTGGAATCTAATTGACAGTGACATACTGAGGTACCAAAGGCTTCAGAGGAAGCTTAATGATCAGCAAAGTCCACTGAAACTATTTTACTCGTGCCATGTCGATCCAAGAGCAATTTCACAGTGGAGCAAGTAATACCCCAATTAGTACATATCGGGTGCTTCATTTTTACCCTGACTTTCATACAGTCTCGACGATCTGTTGACAGCAAATGGGACGTCCCGGACTCCGGATGCGAGCACCCTGGTCGACCTTGCATGCCACGATTTTCTCAAGGGATTCGCGCGGAATTGGCTCTGATAGCCGGCGATGCAAGGACCAGATTGCTCGTGATATTGCAGATAGAAGACACGTAGCTAGAACATAGTCCCTTATCTGCGACCTTCCGCTTGTCGAGACTCACTTCTTAGGTCGGAACTTATTTGGACGCCGGGAAGGAAGCGATTTTGCATAAGCAGGCAACGGGAAAACAATTTTTCTTCGAAATTTGCGAGCCTCGAGAATATGAAATCCCGTGTACAGGAAGTCTCGTGTGTGTACAGTGGATACCGTGTTTCGTAGCTCCCGCCATTGTTTCGCTTCAGAGATATAAAGATGAAAGGAGAAACAGGAAGCGGAAATTAAAGAGGGAATCAGGCTTTGATCAAAGTTAGAGACAGAGATTTAATTATACCTTGATATATAATTAGAGGAGATGATATAAATTGAAAATTCAGAGAGAATAACACTTGCTTCTGAACTGAAGATAGAAATTTAATTGCAATTTTATAATTGGTGTAATTTTTTAAATATCGTTTAATTAATTTTATTGTAAATTGATTAACTGAAATTAATTTTTCATTAATTAATAGACAGAAGACAACAAATTTTATTTTCGAGCATAATTCATAGACAGAAATTTACTTATTAGTTATAGAAATTTAGGTAACTTGAGAATTGTAGAAATTTCATAAAAATTCAGACATCTTTTATATTCCAAGTATAATTCAAGAATACTCTTATGACGTTTTTAATTGAAATATTTTTACTATCAATGGCGATGATAATTTTGGAGAACACAGAGGGACAAATTGCCTGTTTTCGATTAAGTAGGATCTCGCAGTGTTTGCAAAGAGCTTCGATTCGTGGCGTCAGTTAACGAAAATCCAATTCGTGCGTGGTTCAGGCTAAAGCTAGACGTAATTCAGAACTAATCCACTTTGCGAACGAATTAGCCAATGTTCTCTATTACACGCGGCATTCAAAAAGGGCGCTGATAGGCGACAGGGATGGAAATTAAAATTTCAATCTCTCCCAAGACTTAAACTCGGACCTAGTTTGGAACAGAAAATGAATTCGTCGAACAGCGCTATTAGATCATCGTCCCTTTGAAGATGACAAGTGGAAAGTTGTAAGAGAAATTGGGTTCCCATCATCGAGGCACGCCTAACTCGATATCAATTATAGTCGAAGTTAATACGATTATAATAAAGATTTTGCAAAATTATTATCTAATATTTTAATATTTATATATAAAACAGCTTCGTGAGAAGTAATATTTAACTTCAGTGATTCACATATTCTAATTACAATTTGCAACGACGATAATACCAGTGCAATTTCTATTTTCGTATTACAACATTATATAGCTCTATCTGAGACTATTATAGTATGTAATAGCACATTATAGGATTCTATTATAGTGCATTATACGATTATGCTATACATACGTATATATTGCTATACTGTGCTATCATATAAAGTGTATAATAATTGACAAATAATATTTTATTATTACATATTATACCTAAAGGAGCAGTATACAATAAATGTGCAACGACGATAATACCAGTGCAATTTCTATTTTCGTATTACAGCATTATATGGCTCTATCTGAGACTATTATAGTATGTAATAGCACATTATAGGATTCTATTATAGTGCATTATACTATTATGCTATACATACGTATATATTGCTATACTATGCTATCATATAAAGTGTATAATAATTGACAAATAATATTTTATTATTACATATTATACCTAAAGGAGCAGTATACAATAAATGTGCAACGACGATAATACCAGTGCAATTTCTATTTTCGTATTACAGCATTATATGGCTCTATCTGAGACTATTATAGTATGTAATAGCACATTATAGGATTATATTCTAGTGCATTGTACTATTATGCTATACATACATACATATTGCTATACTGTGCTATCATATAAAGCGTATAATAATTAACAAATAATATTTTATTATTACATATTATATCTAAAAATTGTGAGCAGTATATAACAAATATACTACAGTGATATTACAGTAATATAGTACTATATTACAGCACAAATCATCTTCATCAATCACGAAGAAACAGACCGAAGCACACCCAACCGTGACCCACCCCAATCCGAATACCCTAATCCCAAATCACGACATCCCCTAATCGATCGAGCAGGCCGGCAATCTCGCCAGTAATACCCAGCAAGAAGTCACTGATCGAGGTTGTAGAAGAAGAGTGAACGATCACGATGGGGGGTAACACGCGTTAAAAAAGTGACAATTCCACGACGAGGGAGAACAACCACCCCGAGGATGACACGAAAGGGAGCATCGGGAAGACGGACATATGGACGAGTGGAGAAAGCCGATTAAACAAAAACGGTTAAATTGGAACGCCGGTAGGAATAATTGGAGTGGCCCTGGTTCGGGCGATCTCTCTTTTCTAGGGCTCCCGATAAAACCCTGTCGCCTGTGGCCCGTCCAGGCTGCTATTCCTGCTCGTATCGAAGAATGGATTGGCCTATTGGAAAAGAATTACAGCCAGAGGATTTCGTGCGATGGCCATTCGATACCGGCCAGCTGGTGGTGGGGCCAGCGATCAGGCCAGGTCCCTGGAAAGAGTTGCTCGGCCGGACAGTCACGTTTCCGGGCTATTGGAAACGTCTTCTGGAATTCCACCTGGTCCAGTTTCGGTTTCCCGCGCGCCATTATGATTTACGGACGCGCCGCGTTGCTCGGACAAAGCAATTTCCTTTTAAAGCGTGCTTGCTACGATGCTGCAAGCGCGTTCCCAGCGATCGTTGTGTCCAGGTTGGAGAACTTCTTCGAGGTGATCCTTGGAGGATTTTCTACTTCGAGGTTGGACGAAGAGCGATGGAAGGTTAGATTGGGGTAATCCTTGGTCAGGTGTCAAGGAGTGTTTGCTTTGCGAGAGGTGGTGAGTGATGGACTCATATGTTTGAGGGATGTAGAATTGTCTCTGTATTGGAACCTGGAGAATCTCTTTATTGGCAGTCTTAGTTAGTGGAATTGCCAGTAAACAATGACACTGTTATTTACTATATAATACTATTAATAATTGATTAATACTATATACTATTATTAATACTATATCCTATAATGGAATAGGATGCTACAATTAGATGTTGGTTAGGTTAGGACGCTTTAAATTCTTGATTCTCTTTAGTCAAGAATATATGTCAGTGGCACTACCTGTTCAGTGATAGCGATAACTATACACGTGGCTTAAGACTTAACTAATAAGATTGCCAGTAAATAATGACACTGTTATTTAATATATAATATTATATACTATTATTAATACCATATCCTATAGTAAAATAGGATACTACAATTAGACGTTGGTAAGGACGCATTAAATTCTTGATTCTCTTTAGTCACGAATGTATATCAGAGGCACCTGTTCAATGATAGTGATAGCTATACACGTGGCTTAAGACTAACCTAATAAGATGTGGCTTATTGTTTAACCTCAATTTTAGGACTAGACTGACCCTAGGATCCTGTAAATCCAACACCTCTTTAAAAGGGAAAACCCAGACAAGTATTTCCAGATGTCTAGAGCACAGAGTCGTAGAGTTCAAGCATATATCACAGAGTTAATTCCAGCACTAAATAATAAATATAATAATAATATATAATAATAATAATAAATTTGAAAATACAAGTATAGATTATAGTATTTGCACTCAAGAGGTGACCTTTATTCACCATTTCATAAAATTTGGAAAATCGATATTAATTAATACTTCAAATTTAATGTAATATAACAGTGTGCGAGGTATCGAAATCAAATAATTCTACAATTCTTTATTTACTGCTCAAAAAGGTATCGTCAGTGTTTTAGCAGAGAATCTTTGAATTTCTACTCTTCTCTAGCCAAAATATCGTCGAGTGCAAAGGGTTAATAAAGTACCAAAAGACGCAACATACGTATTCCTCGTGAATAAATATCCTCGCATTCTTTGACATTAAAGAAACGATATAATCGCTTAATCTGATACGATCTCCATTCCGATCTAAAATACTTTACCTCTAAAATCACGCAGTCCCCTAGAACGCCATTCGACCACCTCCTCGCTGGAAACAAATGAAGTCTGATATTACATTTTCCCCTGACGAAACCCTAGCAACGAACGGAGAACCTCATCGAATCCTCCGCTCCACGTATTCAACGCTTCAGCCTCCGGTAGCAATCTCGAATCTGGAGATAATACGAACCAAATTACCAGCGTTTTTCCCCTGGAATATCGTCTGCGCGCCGGAAACCTCGTCTCCGGCACGCGTTGTAATCATGGATACAGATTGATCAATCCCCTGGCTGGCATCCGCGAGCGGTTGCAATTTAATTTCGCGCGTGGAGGGGGCAAGTACCGCGGCGGCGCGGGTAGGTGGCGACAGCGTCGCGGGAGAAAGGGATCCGCGCCATGAAACTCCAATTGCTAAAGATTTCCCAGCTACTGCAGGTCGCTGGATAACATTTTTCACGGTTAAACGCCGCGCGTTTTAAAATCACGCCGGGATTGCCGACGTGAAAGGAATCCGACGAAAGAATGCCGACGATTAATTTTCAGGTGAAGACGCCGCCAGGATGAAAGCGACGCCTCCGCTGCGAAGGAAGCGAATTTCATGCTGGAGGAATGCGCACAGCGCGTTGGATCCGAGGATGAGAGATTCGAAAGGTTCTTTGGAAATGAGGTCGAAAATGGGGTTTCATCGTTATGGCGGATTGGAGGGAGTATTTAGGGAATTTTTATTTAGCAACATGGGAAGTACATTAGAGAATGGTAATTACTGGCATTGTGCTATTGCGTGATGCAACGATTCGGGATATTTTCAACGATTAATAAAATAATTTTCACTTTAGTATACTTTTATCTCCACATTTTTCAGAGTGAAATTTTTTAACTCCTTCTCATAGTATTTTTACTCATAACTGTTGAACTATACCGAATATAGGGACACATTTGAAGTAAATGTTATTAAGTATTATTATATAGTGTTATCAAATGTTACAAAAAAGATAAGGAATGAAAGACCAGATATTGGTTAAAATTGATGAGCTAAAATTGTTAGTGATTGATCGAGTATGTCCCATTATGAAGAATAATTGTAATAATTTATAAATAATTAAATAATTTTATCGAATAAGACGCGAAAAGTATTTTCATTCGAAATATTTGTCAGAGTAATGAGTTTTATGGCGAAAACGTATCAGTTTAATCGAAAGAGGCGACGGTTTTCAGATATCGAACAATACGAGGTGGACGTGTCGAAAACGTCTGCTCGGTATTCGATCGGGCATATCGCGTTAGCACGTAGCGAACATTGGCCTTAATAAGCGTTCATTCTCATACACGCGTTAGATTGCAGTGTGTAACGTGAAATTGGATCCTGATAATCCACTTTCCAAGCCGGTGAAATGAATTGTGGCCTGTTTCGCGTTTCTGCTACATTGAACGTTCACATTAACCCCCTAGTGCACCCGTGAAGTTGTTACCTCTGTTGTCTTCCGGTAAGCAACCAAACAACGCGTTGATTGTCAAACCATTGACAAGCAAATTCGATACTTTTCGACGATGTTTGACATCTTTGATGCTATTTGCGAGGCTAATCAAGCTGTTCACTCGTTGCACGATAGGGGTTGTTGTTTGGTCGCCATCGTAATGGCCGTCATCGTAATGGCCGCCACGATTCCTGGCACACTTTCGGCAATTTGATATAGAAACTTTTATTTCAACTTTCTAAATTTGATAAAAAGAAAATTATGACAATTGAAAACAATTAAAAATTGACAAAAATAGAAGGGTCATTTTAAATGACACCTATTTGCTACTTAATTATAGAATTTTCTTCTTTATAGTATTGTAACTGTGAAAATCTCGTGAAAACAACTTTATAAAAATTATTTATCGTTGAATTAGTAACAAAGAGTAATTCAAAATTGGTCAAATCTTTTTTGGTAAAGAAGACAAGGTTATTCTTTGGGTATCACCTATTTATGATATAATTATCTAAATTTATTTATTTTTTCTCTAATATTGTTATTACTTCCAAGTGAAAATGCTGTGAATGTTGAATATTTGTCTATTTTCGAGACATTTATACCATTTTCCAATTTGTTGAGTATATGTCGTTTCAATTCGATAATTATTGCAATGTGTTTCCTCTTTAGTGCAATTAGACGTATTAATATCATAGCATTAATGAATATTAAAGGATATAATATCAGTTTCATATTACAGTAATGGAGATGAACAATGAAAAATTGGAATAATAGAACAATTGCATAAGTATTCGAAAAATGAATGTCCTACTGCACTTTTTGACCATTCTGAAGCATAAAATTACGACAAAATCGACATTTCGTCTATATTTTTTGCCAGACCTTCTCTTATTATTCCGATATGAATCCCTTATTAACAAGATAAGATTCCAAAGCAAAATGAGGCAGACCGTGCTACGTTTTTCATAGGGTAGTTTTATTACGGTTGGGAACGGAAGTGCGACGTGGCAGAGCTTGTCACCCATAAATATTAATGCAGTCTTTGAATTATGCTGCAAGCTCTCGTGCTTTCTGACAGCTAATCGTGCCACAGCAGCCTGCGTTTCTCGCATCCTATTTACTCTGTTGGTTTCCTCTTGTTCCTTTGTTTACAATCCATTCGCGAGTCCACAATTAATGTTGGCATATAACTGACTTCGAGAAGCTGTGAATGTAGTCCAACAACTGTATGGTTAAATTACAATCGGCATTTCAATTACTTGGACCACTTTGAGCAGCGATGGCAAATCTTCTGATATTCTTCAGTAGACCAAATCGTAACAAGTAATATTTATTCGTTTCAATATTGTTCAATTCTCCTGCAATTCTATAATTTAATAGGATAATTTTGAAGAAATACCACGATATTAATAACCGAATATTATTTAATTTTTAATTTTAGTTATTCACTTTCGTATATTTTAGTATATTTTACTATATACAATTTTCAATCCTTATTATTTAATTTGTAATTTTTATTTTTAAATTTATTAGTTTAATAAAATAAATTTGTAATCTCAAAGAAAAATTCACAGTACCAATGATGGAATATTATTTCCAATTTTTAAATAATTTTCATATTGCTTAATTTCCCTCAAAAAGGGATGGCAGAAGTAGTGAGCGAATGTAATTTTTATTTATGTGTAATTAAATGGTTTAATGTAACTCCTATCCTTGATTTTTAAATTCTAGTCGAACCTTGATTATCGTAGAACACGAACCGTGGTGAATTTGCTCACGAATATTTATTATAGTCTTTTATTATACGTACTGAGTGTTTTATAGCACGTCGAATTTAGCAACGAATAAGGGATGCAGAAATAATGCAAATAGTTGATATAAATATACGCCTTATTTAACCACGTTCTCGAGTTATGGCCACTTTTGTATTCCAGTAATATTCACATGTATAGGAAGTGCTCGAAATGGCCACCTCGGCCTAAATTCGAGCCTGCAGTTGTCGTGTTATAGTGTCGTTACATTGGATTGCGTAGTTAGTCTTTCAGCAAACATGACGATTTATTTTTCCTTAAATCTGGATTACAATTTTAGTTTGGCCTTCGCTGCGCTGCTAATCCTGAGTCATACTCACGTAAATACATGTATGCATAAAGAAACACTGCATTGTCCAAGTATATTTCAAGAGTTTCTCAGTGCTCTCTTAAATTCAAAATATCCTTTCACGTTTGCATGCAAGATATTCGATGATTTAATACAATTAGGTAAATCAGGTTGACGAGGTATATTCGATTTGACAGGAATAATTACCCTAATATCAAAATGGTCATATTCAAATCCTGATTTATGAAACACCCTGTATACGACTATCAATTTTCCTGTCTTCAATTTCACCTATTCACATCAATCATAATGAAAGCGATATTCACCGTGTAGCTCACTGTATTAATTTCACAACATCCCTTCGTGTAATCCCAAATGTAACCAAACGAACATAAACTTCGACAACTACAGTTCTTCCTTCTCTTAAGTCCATTTATTCTAATCAAGTATGACACAAACAATTCTATCCACCTGATTCGCAAGATCAACTTCGTGATATCCATCTTCAAACATCCTCAGAGACCATCAAACATAGTCAAAGAACGAAAAATGATCATAACCACAATCATTCTCTTTCTTAATTCCAGTGATTCTCATTAACGACGATATAAGTTATTTTTCCACTCACTGCACTGCAGAAATTTTACGTCAATCATTCTCAAACACCGTTAAACGTACGCAAACGTCCAAAAACAACCGTAATTAGAATCCTTCCTTTCCTTAATTTCATCCATTCCCATAAATGACAATGTAAATTATTTTTCTATCCACTGCACTGAAAAAACTTCGTCTCAGTCATCCTCAAACACCCCTAAACGTACGCAAACGTCCAGAAATAACCATAATTAGATTCCTTCCTTTCCTTAATTTCATCCATTCCCATAAATGACAACATAAATTATTTTTCTACCCACTGCACTGCAGAACCTTCGTCTCAAACGCCTTCAACCACCCTCAAGCACCCTCAAACATAGTCAAACGGCTAAAAATTTCCATTTCTTTAGAATTTTCCGATTCTCTTCCCCAAAAAGACTCAACAGACTTCGCTGTCACACCTATACCTGCGCAAAACCGGTAAAACTCGCATTGACAACATAAATTATTTTTCTACCCACTGCACTGCAGAAACTTCGTCTCAGTCATCCTCAAACACCCTCAAACACCCTCAAACATAGTCAAACGGCTAAAAATTTCCATTTCCTTAGAATTTTCCGATTCTCTTCCCCAAGAAGACTCAACAGACTTCGCTGTCACACCTATACCTGCGCAAAACCGGTAAAACTCGCATGAATCTCGAACCCGACCTAACCCAGTGCACCCCAATTTCAACGCAGATTACAGCGTCAGCGCGTACCGGTATCGCCAGTAGCGTATCACGAACAACACGATCCCCAACGCCGATACAACCGAGCCAATAATAATAACCGTAACAATAATAATCACTACGATCGTGACGCTAATAACGCTAGCGCCGATTACGTTAACCGACGGTTAACAGTGATCTCGGCCTCCTTACGTCGTCGGATCGCTAACGGCACAGAGGGGACCGCTGCTGGAACGGCACGAAGGTAAACGGTGCACGCTTCCAGGCTGCATTCCAGCGGCCAATCTATTTAATTAACAACGCGGTTTCACTGGCAAAGTGCCATCGAGAGTTTCGCCAGCACGGACGAGCCTTTGTCGTTGCGGCCAACGCTCGCCGCTATTTTTTACCACCGCCGCGTGAAGGGTGCAGCCGAATCCACTGGAATGTGGATATGAAATTTTCCGCCACTTTTCCTCGCGATACCTGCGATTTTCCAAGACGGCATCGGCTTTGGTCAATCAGATTTTTTGGAACATTTTTTGGGAATTATTGTGAACTTGGAATAATTTTTGGAACGTCGGAATTTCTTTCTTTCCAGTAATTTCCTGGCAGTTTTCTAAATTTTCCTCAATTTTTTCTATTGCTTCAATTCTCTTCGTTTTATGTTTTTACAGTATTTACAATTGAATGGATTCTTGATAGATTCGTGATTTTTGAGGAATGATTCTTTTCATACCTTTTTCTTTTTATAATAAAATTTTACAATTTTGGTAAATTTTTGATGATCGAAGTAGTATAAAATATAAAATGGTCACGGTGGTACTTTTGGTTTTGCAGTCCTCAATTTGGAAAATATGGATTTCTGTTGTGCATTAAAATTAATTCGTGGTTCTAGAATTTAATGAAAATTGGAGGAATTTTTTGCGAGACTATTTCGTCGATCACTTTAGTTTGAAGAGGGAAATGAAATAAAATATTTGGTGGAAAATTTTGGTTAATGCTGATGGTAGTAGAGCAGTGAGAAGGGACTTTGCAGCTAGACTGGGAGTTAATGATTTCTGTCCTTTTTCTGCGGAATGATTAAAAAGCTGACGCGATAATTAGTGAGAACGGCAAAAACGTTACAATTACAATTAATGGGTGAAAGGATGCAGTGTCCGCTTTGTTGCGCAAATGGTGCAAATACTAAAAAGATTCGCTGCTCGTGGTTGAAACGCAAATGAAACGGACGATTATTCAGCGGGTTAACGTTATTCTAATTAAAGTATCCAGTTAAAAGCTAAATTGTCCAAATTTTACTCGGTTTAATTCAATTTTTATTTTCAATTTGTTGAATTGTCAGCTATTTTTTAAAATCCGTACAAATTTGACAATACTACAATTCTAGAATTAATATCTTCCACGAGCAACAAGATAAATTTTAGAAAAAATTAATATATATAAGATGATCCAGTCCTTTTATAGCTAAAATAATTATTTCTAAAAATATGAAGAAGTTTCATGATTTCAATCATGATCATGATCAATATTACATATTAAAATTCGTGTTTTACCATACAACGTAATATGACATAATTTAATTTTGAATAAAGACACGATTTTTGTTGAACTCAAATTCAATGTCTACGCCATTGTTCTCGTTCAACCGTCAAACAGAATCGCGTGCAATATTCTATCGAATAAGATTACATATAGAATACACAAATTCGGAAATTAAATAAACAAGCCAAACAAAAAACCGTTTAATTCCAGCAACAAACATCGCTTTTCAAAATTCGCGCGCAAACTTCCGTTCGTAATCCGGTAAACCACCGACCCGTTCGTGCGTGATTTTTCCTCCGAGGTTTGAGTTAGGTTATTCGCGAGGTCGCCATTCCAATGGACGTTTACATTTCACGCGGATCGGGGCGTCGTGTTCGTACAACGAAATTCGCCGATCGATTTGGCAACGCGTTCGCGATTTGTCGCGACCAAAAAACGGAGTTTTGGTTTATGGTCCGTAAAACGGTTCGGGCGTTCCGCAAACAAATCCATTTCCAATTTGTCCACATCCGCTTACGCGAGATGCATTGTAATACTGGATATCGTTGAAAGTTGCTGACCGCAATCGAACGACTACGAACGAGTGAATTTCTTTTACCATTTTTTATTCATTTGCTTATTTTTCTTTTTTCCATTTTTATTTTTTTCCTCTTTGGACCAACCGAATTTTTGCAGCGACATATGCCGAAACCAGTTATCGTTGCAGTTTTCTTTTTCTGTTTCGTTAACCCGTTTGCATCGATCCACTTAAAATAATTTTTGGACCAAACGAACGTGATTTTTCGTATTTCGTGCATCGACAGTGAATTTGATTTCTCTTTTCCCTCTTTTCGCGCGGCATGTATTTGATAAACCAAATTCACCGTGTCAAATTTATTTTTGCATTCAAAAATTTTCCCTGTGCTTTTATAATACAAATGTTGGTATAAATTTCTTGATCAATCTCGAGGTTTTAAATTTACATCTAAGAACCTGGATAACAGCAAGTGCATATCGTGATCTGTATTTAATTATAGTTCGCCATGGATAACCTATTTTTGTAAATTATTATTAATTTAAGAAATTAATTCCAGTTTTCTTAATTTGCAAAGAAGATAGTAATTTTTGCTTTCAATTTTCAGTCATTTTAATAAAATGCACCTGTAATTGTCACAAATCTTTCAATATGTCTGGACACACCCAACGCGATCCGCCATCTTCCCATTTCTATCGAAAATACCTTTTAAGCCATAAATTACCTCGTTTCAGCCATTCCCAACGTCATCGATCACGTTCAAAAAGGTGTCTCGTTGTAATCCAATGGAAAATTCTTGCGAGACCAGTAAATGGCCGCGAATTATTGGCCGAAATAACGATCTGTGCTCGATTATGCGATCACGTGGCTAGAGGTCGCTAGTGTCGCGGCGCCATCACAGCCGAACGCTTTGCTAAACTAAATTGAACGCAAACAAAATTACACTTAAATAAGCAATTACTCCGGCACTAATGGCAGACCGGCCGTAATTAAAACAGCGACCCGAGCCGCGCGTAATCCGACAAATTTCCTGCATACAAATCCGTCAAATTAAATCTCCTTGTCGCACGCGTGCAAACCAGCCGACTCTTGCCTCACTGCCATGCGAATGACAAGGGAATGATTGTAGCAGATTTCGCGGATAGTTGGATAGTAGTAAAGGATGCGATAGTTCCACGCAAATATTCTCCTTCCAATTAAATATCACGATTTTTATTAAATATATAAATAATTCGATTAATAATAATAATTCGATTCTAATTAATTTTAATTCGATCTAATAGATGATCAAAGTGATCAGAGTAACGGAATAATAAATTATTATCTGTCAGAGCGTGTAGAAATATTTTTCCAATAATTAAGAATTAAGTATAAAATTATTTTTCTTCCCCTCTCGGAAAATTTGATAAACAGTTGCGAAATTAAATATCAATGAATTTATCGGATACTAAAATGATGGTAATATTCGACAAATATTTTGCAGGCAACTTACCCAAAGCCAAGGAAGCACTCAAAGGGAGCCTCGAGTCCTGGAACGGGAAATTCAGATATTAATTACAAGCCACAAAGACAAACATACAGTTTGGTTTCATCGATGGCAATTTATTTAATCGCAGAACCTTCTCTCATCGCGGATGTTTATTTATCATTCGATAAAATTTCTCCGTCAGTTCCCCGGGAACCGAAATATGTTTATGATATATATAGGGCCCAATTAAGCGATTTATTTTGCTCGAATAAATGGCAACGACTCTCGAACTGTCCGAGGGAAAAACTTACTGGAACGTTTCCTAGTTGGACGAACTTCCTGAAACTAGTCGAGCAGGAAGCTTTGGGGGTTTCCAGGCTGAAAGCTTTTTCGTTCGTCAAGTACGTTAAAGAGGGTGCAAAAACGCCGCTGGCGCTCCCTCACTGCCACTGATATCGGCTCAAGTCTGAGTTTTATGGGGTTTCCCCGCCATCAGCAACTATATTTGCCTCGAGTATACACCGTCGAAATTTCGACGCGAATTAATTTATCGATCGCGAATTGTACACCCAAAGTTTCGTGTAACGGGCCAACTTGAATCCGAAATTCAGAAAATTGCCATTCTTTTCAATAGTAATTTATCTCGACACTTTATTCAACATAGCAATTTTTTCGATTAATTATTCATTTTAAAAATTAAAAATAATTCGTATCGCCAATACAAAAATATAAAGAAGGAATTTTCTCGTGCCCCTCTTAAGTTACATGGACTCAAAAATTTTGGATAGTCGGGTGTAGAATTTTAGAAATAATTTTGGAGCTATTTATTTATTTATTAAATATCGGAGCATGTGGATAATAAGAATAGGAATAGTAATGTAAGATATCTGTGTCTTCATAATGCTGTTATTGTTATTATTTGCTTGTGAAATATGTTTGCGTCAATGTTGTTGGATATTTTACGATGGAAAAGAGTTTTCATGGGGAAAAAGGGACGCGTTCTGTAAGGTAGATATTTGTCGTGAGCGTCCCAATAGATTTTTCTGTGGTTGATTCCGGAAGTAATTCAGAGCGAAGATTTTTCATTTCCGCGCGACCGTATCGTCGTATTTCATCCTCCTATTCCGTTCGTTCGGATAAAGAAGTAGAACATCGATTCCATCGTCGATTCGAAATTTAAAGTATAGATAGCCTCTTCCATATTTTATCGTTTCTTTGTCATTCTCGCTTCCAGCTTACGCCGATAAATCTTCGTAATCGGCTTCTTAATTATGCTGGACGTTGAATATCGATGAAGAAAATCGCAGAGTACTATAAAATTCATTGAAAACCTTAAACTATCGTGTACGAAAGAATTTGAAGACCAAAGAACGTGATAATTAAACAAATAAAATACCAATATTAAAAATGCTAACTATTAATCAGATTAATTAACATTAAATATAATAACATCGTTTCGTTATTTAGTTATTTCGTTTCAGAGAACTAAATTTGAATCGTCAAAGTACGAGAATATCAAAATATAAAAATACCTGTAAGATCATGACTTGAAATTTTCCATGGTTTCCAACTACTCCCCTAAGTCACTCCCAGATGTACCAAAAAGTGAAGAAAAATTCCTCTGGAAGACTGCAATTGCACCTTTTGTACATTACTGACTGATCACATTCGTGCACATACATAGACGCAGCATTCTTCAGTGACAAGTATACGCAATACAGAGCACGTTCTACTCTCCTCAAGACATCCAGAACAATTCCGAGAGCATCAAAATTTAAAACACGCGTCGTACTAAACCACGACAGAAGAGGAACGGTCTGCACGCGAGCACGTAGAGAAAATTCGCGCAGGAATTACGAGATCGACTGGAGCGCCGCGCCTCGGCGGCTTCGCCGTACTATCCACCGGGTAATCCCCGCGCGGCGACGATGGCGGCCTCCGTATATACCCGTGTAAGGACCGATAACGAGCCCAGGGACGTCCGTGGCCATGTCCATGGCCCGGAAACGGATTCAATTTTCCTCGAGGAAGCAGCGCGAGCCAATCGAAACGCGTTCTCGTGACCCGCCGGATTTCAGCACGGACGATCGAATAAATCTCCCGTGACTTCCATCTGGGACACATGGATTATGGATAAACCTCTATTTTCCAGGAGAAGATGCGTAAATCATACGACGCCCTAATCCCCTAAAATCATCGTCGCCCTAAGCCCCTCTTTTTACACGTGGTTATTTATTATGCAGCGTGTTGTCGTGTCGTGTATGGGTGTCATGGAGGTCCTTGTGTTCGCTTTAGCCGGGTGTTTCAGAGATTAGAGCAGGATCAGAGTGGTGTGTCCTTTGTAAGGGTGAATAGTAGAGGTAGAGGAGTGGTCTGATTAGTGAAATAGCATAATGGGACCAATTTTCTTGAAAATTATGCAGACATCCTACACGGATTTTCGTTGTTGACTAGAGCTATTGTATTTAACAGAACCAGATAGAAACAGATGATACATTAGATGATAAAGATGAATAATGAGATACATCGAACGTTAATCCTTTGCATTCAAGGGACGCCCTTCAGTCACCATTTGATAAAATTTCAGAGATCGATACTCGTTAATATGTCAAATTTAAGATAATGTAACGGTGTGCGAGGTACCGAAATCAAATAATTCTATGTGTTAATTATTATACGAATTCCTATTTACTGTTCCAAAAAATATTGTCAGCTTTATAGCAGAAAATCTTTAAACTCCTGCTCTTCTTTAGCCAAACAATCGTCGAGTGCAAAGGGTTAGGTGAAATAGTGTTATATCAAATATTGCTGCGTAGTATATAAAATTGGGAAAAACTATGACGACCTAACTTAGCCTTGTCCTGTCTCAACAATTTCCCTACGAAAATGGAAACTGAGATTTTAGAATAAAAATGGAGTCAGACCAAGGTAAGCTTCTTCTCATGTATGCATAATAGAATGTAATAGAAATATTTTCTTTGGATATATTTTAATAATAAGGACTGTAATTTAATTTTATGAATTCTAATATCTCTGGAGGCTCTTTCAAATTTTCTTAATTTTAGAACTTGCTGGTACATTTTCATACTTCTTCCTTTATGGTGCTTTCATTCTGCTCAATCGTTTATTTATGGGATAATTTTAAGCACTTTTTAAGTTGCTTCACGAAGCACTCTTCATTCTTAGATCTGTTGCTGCTGTTAATATAATTTTGAACTGTACGAACTCTGAATGAAATTATGTTAATTAAGATAGGCTTATTAATAACTTGTTAATGACATATTTGAGGTAGCGTATATACGTAACGAAGGAAATAACGATGAATTTATTTTTAACATGTAAATTCTACGTATTGATATACGAAGCAATATAATCGCATTAAAAATTGAACTTTTTCATTAAAATAATTATCGACAATGTAAAATCGCATTGAATATGTAATATAACAATTCCATATAAAGAAGATCCATTTCCAACGTTAAAACGTTTCGTTTTATTCACGAATATACACTGTAATTCGATTATCGATATACGAAATATCACGTCATAAATTATACTGTATTAGCAATCGTTATAATATCACTTTCTCCGTGGAATTCCAATTTTTATTACAATTATAATTATTGAAAAATTATTTAGTTGATATAAGATAAAAGATAATTTAACCAGGTTTAGATTACCAACAGAAACTTCTTCGACTTTTAACATGCATTTTCCAATTAACAATCATTATAATATCACTATCTTCATGGAATTTCAATTATTATTATAATTATAATTATTGAACAATTAGATGGTTGATATAAGATAAAAGATAATTTAACCAGGTTTAGATTACCAACAGAAACTTCTTCGACTTTTAACATGCATTTTCCAATTAACAATCATTATAATATCACTATCTTCATGGAATTTCAATTATTATTATAATTATAATTATTGAACAATTAGATGGTTGATATAAGATAAAAGATAATTTAACCAGGTTTAGATTACCAACAGAAACTTCTTCGACTTTTAACATGCATTTTCCAATTAACAATCATTATAATATCACTATCTTCATGGAATTTCAATTATTATTATAATTATAATTATTGAACAATTAGATGGTTGATATAAGATAAAAGATAATTTAACCAGGTTTAGATTACCAACAGAAACTTCTTCGACTTTTAACATGCATTTTCCAATTAACAATCATTATAATATCACTATCTTCATGGAATTTCAATTATTATTATAATTATAATTATTGAACAATTAGATGGTTGATATAAGATAAAAGATAATTTAACCAGGTTTAGATTACCAACAGAAACTTCTTCGACTTTTAACATGCATTTTCCAATTAACAATCATTATAATATCACTATCTTCATGGAATTTCAATTATTATTATAATTATAATTATTGAACAATTAGATGGTTGATATAAGATAAAAGATAATTTAACCAGGTTTAGATTACCAACAGAAACTTCTTCGACTTTTAACATGCATTTTCCAATTAACAATCATTATAATATCACTATCTTCATGGAATTTCAATTATTATTATAATTATAATTATTGAACAATTAGATGGTTGATATAAGATAAAAGATAATTTAACCAGGTTTAGATTACCAACAGAAACTTCTTCGACTTTTAACATGCATTTTCCAATTAACAATCATTATAATATCACTATCTTCATGGAATTTCAATTATTATTATAATTATAATTATTGAACAATTAGATGGTTGATATAAGATAAAAGATAATTTAACCAGGTTTAGATTACCAACAGAAACTTCTTCGACTTTTAACATGCATTTTCCAATTAACAATCATTATAATATCACTATCTTCATGGAATTTCAATTATTATTATAATTATAATTATTGAACAATTAGATGGTTGATATAAGATAAAAGATAATTTAACCAGGTTTAGATTACCAACAGAAACTTCTTCGACTTTTAACATGCATTTTCCAATTAACAATCATTATAATATCACTATCTTCATGGAATTTCAATTATTATTATAATTATAATTATTGAACAATTAGATGGTTGATATAAGATAAAAGATAATTTAACCAGGTTTAGATTACCAACAGAAACTTCTTCGACTTTTAACATGCATTTTCCAATTAACAATCATTATAATATCACTATCTTCATGGAATTTCAATTATTATTATAATTATAATTATTGAACAATTAGATGGTTGATATAAGATAAAAGATAATTTAACCAGGTTTAGATTACCAACGAAACTTCGACTTTTAACGTGCATTTTCCAATGCAAAATTTTAATTATCTAATAATTGAAGATAAATATAAATAATATGAAAATAAATATACAATATAAATAATATAAATCCGCTCTAAATTACGCGCTCATAAACTGCTTCATTATCATCCTAATTCACTGAACCATAAAAAAAGAAGAATACCAAAAAGACCAACAATAGCTCGTTTCCCTATCCTGTAACAAAGAACCAGCCCCTGCTCACCGATTTCCGATTTCACGATCCATTTCCACCCTCCATCGGCATATTATTTACACAATGCTTTCGACTCGATTATTCCCGTAATTCGATATTTCGTAACAGTTTGTTCGTTGATTAATCACCGATTCCGCGTACGCGAGTCGAATTAATTGGCTGAAAACAGCGAAATAAACACGTCGAGCGAGCGACTGTTTATGATAGAGATCGTAATTAGCTTCACTATCAAGTTCTTCCACTCTCGAATTCGTTAATTGACGTTGATTAACGTGGTCAAGTGTCCACTTTCCTCCGACATCCACGTTCCCGCCGGAAATTATTTCGATAGGCCATGGACGAGCACATCGAGATATCGAGATATCGCGTGTCGTCCGAATGCCTTGGAAATTTCGTCGCGATGGAATTCGTCCGTGAGAAATTCGCACGTCGAACGAAATTTTCGAAATCTCGGGGAATTTCGAAGGAATTCTTAAGCGGCGAGGCGCACCGGAAACGGCGTTAAATACCCGGCCGATGGCGCCACTGGTAATGGGAGGCAGACTACACGCGAATATTTCTTGGAATTAAATAGCTCGAAGTTGGGAAGTTCGGCTTATTCCTAAGGAAATTCGGAAGTTTTGCGTGATATACGAGTTGGAGCTTCAGTGTTGGAAGCTTGAAGATCGTAGAACGACGTGGAAGAAGTTAGCAAGTTGAATTTTGATATGATGTGCAAGATTGAAATGTAAATTTTGGTGCGACTGTGGGAAGTGGGAATATATGGTAATTAAGCAAGTAAGAAGTAAAATTGGAATACAAATTCTGGAACATTGAGAGTAATTTTGCATTCTCTACTGCCATTATCCTTTTATTAAAGCAGGTAAATATTGATCTATTGTTTATTCGTTGAATTGTTTTTAAATTAATTCACGTCGTTTTAAATCTTTTTAATTGTTCTCCTTTGGTGCTACTCGATCACATATATCTGTCTAAATTAATTTTCCCAATCTTCATCCAATCGACAAATTAATACACCGTCCACAATAAAGAGACCAAACATCCCCCAGCCAGCAACTCGAAATGTCACGAATATTATCGTTTCATCACAAATATCGGCATTTAGCTATGCAAATGTATTAAAATTATCCAAACTTACCGAAATTGTTATACCAGCCTTAATTAAAAACTATCCGCTAATTAAAAATTCGATATCTCGCAAACGTTTTCATTAAATACTTCACCGAATTATTAAAAAAGTTTCTGCTAATGAAAAATTTAAAACAACATGAACGAGCCCATAAAAATTATCCAAACTTATTTAAATTTGCATATCAATGGTAGCCAAAGAGATCGACTGTCCCTCAATTAAGAATAAAATTCGAATTACCACGAATTTCGCTAGATATTGCTAAATATTCAGGTATAAAAACCTAACCTAAATTTACGCAACAGTCATAACCAAAAAATCAAGTCTCCCTTCTTAAAAGCCTAAAAATCTTTACAAATACTGTCTCGAAACTCTCATCTCCCAATCCCAATGACAAACGGCGTTTGTGTCATAATAGAATCTCGATGATGGCGGAATATACATATACACGCACATATATACATATAGAATCGTATTCTTCGCGGTTTCCCTCTGGCACAATAGTTCACGAGTTTTCAGCGTTAAATTGCCCCCTCCTCTTTCCACCAGCCCCCTCTCGTGCTCTTTGCGACGTCTCCATTCAGATGCTTCAGCGGACTTCCGGTTTGCGCGGAGCCTCGAGCACGCCAAATAGAACGAATAACGATCGGGGTCTATTCGGCCGCAAAATAAATGCCATAGTTCGCGAGACGCGAGAATCTCGCTGTATGAAATAGAAAGGATGGAATTCCTAATGAGCGCCGGTGCCTGGCCACGCGAAAACGGGGATATACGAGTCGCCCTTCTTGGCAGGTTAGCTGCGGTATAGGTTAGGTTCGGTAATTGGCCGCTCGATTATACCTCGTTTGGTTTTGTACGACGAAGGATCTGGTTTTGGGGGCGTGTATATCGGGGTAATTGGAGAATTCGGTGAGACGAGATGTGTGAGGAGTGGACGTGAAATTGAATAGCTGTTATATAGCGTAAAGTAGCGGGAAAGGTAGGTTAGGTTATGTTGGAGGCACGTCGTGGTTTCTGATGTGGCTAGTACTGGTATAATTGTTTTAAAATAGGCTATGGAATATTGGAAATCTTCTCGAAGTGATTAGTGGATGATACTGGACTTAAAGTTGTAACTAAATTTACGTCGCTTTACAAAATGGCGGGAATATGGGACAAAATATTGGGTAATTCAAATAATTGTATTCAGTAGGTTTTGGTGTAACGAATAATTTAATTTTGCATTGAAATTGAATGTATTGTGTTATAAAAATAATAAGTATAATATTTTTTTACAAATTTTGAAATTCATATCCTGTTAGTGACGGAAACTTGAGGCAACTGAATTTAATTATATCATGTCTTATTATTATTATAATATTATTAGAATTATAAGATTTCAATTCAGAATGAGATATAATAATTCGTAACAATTTAATTCCATCATAAAAGAATCATTTTACTTCTTACAACCATGTCTGCGATATTTCATTTTAAAAAATCCCTATACCCTGGTACCAAATATGGCTGTATTCTCAACAAAAAAACACTATTTTTCCCATCAAACGTAAACGTCACAGACTGAAAGCAATAAAACTCGATCCCCCAACTTCCCGACCTCCCATATTAAACTCCGTCGCGATAAAACGCCAAAGCTCCCTAGAAACTCCCCAGAAATAATCCCAGCGCCGAGTCCCTAGCAGGAAGGTTAAAAGAACGGCGATTTCGTTTGATTTGTACGAGATGCCCGTTATCTTTGCGCCTACTTAAGCTGAATTTAGATTTGGCTGGGCATTAAATCGCGTTCAAGCGCTGTATTTTACGCGGCACAGGCGATTCGGCTAATCTAAGGAATTTATTTCGCCTGGCGGCGACCGTCACCGAAATAACTTCTTCGTCCTGGTCCCTTTCGAGAATCGAGCTCTTTATCGCGCTTTGTTACGCAAATGGGATCTGTTACTCTCTCCGTGGAAGGAGAAATGGAGGATATCCGTTTTAATCAAAGGAATTATGCATGAAGCGAATCGAGAGGTTCTTAAAAGTAACTAGTCTCCGCTTACAATGGTATTTAGCGTTTGGTGTCGCGGCTAGAGAGTTGGACTTGTTTCTTCAAAGCAGGGCAGGCGTTGTAGTGTCAACTTTGATTATCGAACAACGAATAATGGATATATGATGTACATGAATAGGAATCGAGTGTCAGTTAAAATTCTTCTTGACAGAGTTTTGTGTTTGAAATTAAAAATTTGTCATAAATATTCAGTCGTTGACTTATGCTTTATATTTTGCGTTTTATATAATCCTCTTTATTATTAAATATCCTGTGCAATGAAACTCTGTTATGAAAATTCAAATGGATGATTCGTCCTTTATTATCTCAAATTTCACAAATCAAGCGCAAAGATATAAAAGGGTACACGTGTCATCCACGTGTGTACTTCATTTGAGAAGATAGCGACAAAAATATAGCTACAGAAATATTCGAGTCGGATGTTCTACAGTAACAATAAAGCTCCATGACTATACTCGTAAAAGCCAGATAGTCGCACAGTTGTGTTCGATGCACCGAATATACTTCTGAAACTGTACACGAATTTTTCCTCTACCACTTTTCAGCACGAGCACTTTGAACAAATTAAATAGAATTTATTTAATCGAGAAATGAAATATCAAAATTCAGCGATACTCAAGTTTCGTAATTGCCAATTTCGTTTTGTTTTCCCAAAATTCAATGACTTCTAGTTTATTCCTTGCTGAAATATCCAATAATTATTTCTCCGTTAACTTTAAGTTAAATAATAATTTATTATTCTTATTCAGAAGCGCAACTGTAATTATAAATCTGTCGATCTGCTTCGAATAAACTCCAATATACTTCGTTCTTGAAGTTTCCGGTATAGAAAGTTTTTCGATTTATTTTTAATTTCAGTTACGTTTCCAATAATTCGGTAGCAGCAAGATTCACACTCAGAAGTACTGTAAAACACAAAGCCTTGGCGAACAAGCATCGGACGAAAGTTTTACGAGTTCAGGAATCCCCGAGACGGTTCTAATGTTTACAAAGATGGCGTGTTTATCGCGCGAGGTTGCAACTTCGACGGAGCGAAGAAATATGGCGCCATGCTGGCGAAGTAACACAACCTTAAGAAACAGATCCGCTTAAGCCCTTCAGAGTACATCTCACAGCATCACTTCGTATCACGCTTTTATCTGGTCTTACATTTACACTGCAGTAAGGATGAGTTTTACAAGTATTCGCTCGAACATGAAATGACTTTTTTCTCCTTGCCATTTCTTTAACGCTGTTCCGCAAGATTTTCTTGAAAAATCTGGAAATTTTTTTGCAGCTTCCCAGCTTCTTCAATATTTTAAAGCAGAAAGATCCTGAATTTATTTGCAGTCCGGAATATTAAATATGCGAGTGAACATGAAAGTGGCTGAAGTGACGTGTTTCGTTTCGCTACTTTGCCAAAAGCAATATTAATTTATTGCGATATATATAAACGAATACAACGCGAGATAAACAGTAAAATAATTTCCTCCTGAATTTTGATTGATATCATTTTCATAATTACCAATGTAAATATTAAACATCGAACAATGGAATATTAATCAACTTAAAATTTGCAAATGTGAAATAATATTTCTCAGTTTATTATGAGAAACATCTAGATATCTTTTGGAATATTTGAAAGGAGTCTGAGAACTATTCAAATGGAACTTCCAATCCCAATTCCTGTCTAGTACCCTAATAGACAACCTCCTACTCCATTGTCCTTGTCAGATATCCCCCAAAACGCTCGAACTATCTGTAACAGTCTTATATTACAACGCCGTTTCCACGAGCATGCAACTATCAGAAAAATTCGTGGCTCGTAAATCCACGAGATATCCCGGCCATGCTGGCCGCGTAACAAAGCAGCGCCACGGAAATTTCGGGAACTTGCTCGTAGTTGGCTCGCGATTTATCGCGATAGTTTGCACGGCTGTAATTTCCAGGGACCTTCAACGAGCACACTCGACTACGTTCTCGCGTACCATCCCGGCACAATACTTCTTTGTTACATTGTGCACGTGCCAAGAGATTCCAACCTTTGGAGTATGTAAGTCCGCCGCCTCGTGTAAATACGCCTAATTCCGCTATATAGAGGGTACAATAGTGCCCTCGGTGTTTCGCGCTGTTTACCTCGTTGCTTAATTGAATGCAGGCCGACAAGGGGGACAGCGTTGTCACGATCATTGCCGTCTACAAATCGGTTGAATCGTACCGTGGCAGTTACATGGTACAAGCTGTGCGAGGTAACTGGGGTTCTAGGTAACGTGTTATCGCAGAAATGTTTCAGCCTTCTTTGTCAGAAGAGAAGAAAGTTGAATAAGTCGTTGTATGATACTGAACTAGAGTCTAACTGGAACTTAAAGTCTAACTAGAGTCTAAATTATAGATGGTGCAATAAGATCGACGTAATTTCGACCTCAACTTTTCTCCATCAATTTAATAATAATAATTAATAATATAGTGTTATGTATTAATAGTGTCGTATTGCTACCTGAAGGGCCCTAAGAAGGGATGTTTTTGATATTTATTTTAGTGCTAGGAAACCACAACGGGTCTCTACAATGGCGTAGGTATAACGAATAACAATATTCGCTAATTACTTAGAATCTTCTGCTGAAAATACTCCAGTAATGCAGCACGGTGTGATTTTAGATTCTAATTTATGCTCTTTGGATATTGAAAGTAGGGCATGGATCAATGGTTCCACTGGTAATTTTTAAAGAGGAAAGATGAAAACTAATGATTGGTTACTTTAATTCCGACTATACATCTCGTGAAGATAAGCTCCAAAATAAATAAAGGACGCTATATTTGATGTAGATCAGTTTTACTCGTTCCATGTAGACCCGTAGCACAGAATCCAAAGACCATCTGAAACTTTAATACTAAATATTCAACGACATAAAACAACCTGTTCTATTTCCACTAAGACTTCAAAGTAACACGAATTAGCATAATACCAGCCACTGAAACGTAACTTTCTCCATACGCGAATCACAATTCGCGAACTTAATACCAGGATGAAGCTCCTAATTAGAAACTCCGCGACTGCCTCAAAAGCATCGCGAAATTTTTAATCTTCCAGCGGATTCCGCAGGAAATAAAAACGCAACGTGAAAACCTCTGCTGATTCGCGTATTCTTCAGAAACATCGGAAAAGGAACCGGTATTAAAATCAGGTTATTCGCGAAATCCCCGAGGACTTTACGTCGTCCAATGTTTGCCAGGACGTTTTAGTGGCTCCGTTTAGCGCCCCTTCAGATGTTATAAGGCATTCTGCGGTCGCTATAAAAAATTTATTGAAAAACAGCCAGCGAGTCGAATAGCTCTTCGTGAACCGGCTTCTTAAGTCTCTTGGATTTACGTGAGTTCGTAAAAAAAAGGGGGAGGGGAGAAAAGGAAAGAGGAACACCGATAAGAGGACACGAGACAATTTTGCATGAGACATCAGAGCATTGGTCGTTGAAACGATCGTGGTTCGGAATAAAAATGAGATCGTGAGCAGGAAGAGACGTCTCTGATTTCCGGATAGTGATCAGTCAGGGTTGGCAAGATGTTATCGGAAGTGGAAACGGAATTGCGATTGTCTGGGGCCCTGAGCCGAGTAATCGGAACGCGTAATTCCCAGCAGACTCTAAAGTGAATAATTACAGAGTGTAACTACCGCGACCTTAGCCTAAGCTGATGCAACGTCGTCGAATCCATCCCTTTGATGCGATTCGATTGAACTCGATCGATGCGTTTACCCTGATGTAAGGGGGAAGAATAGGTTAAATTATTGGGAACCTAGTATTTGCAAGCGATCTTGGTAGTTGGATAAAGGCAGGTGACCTGGAAGGTCGTAGCTTGGTTTCGATGTAAATGTTTCCCTGTTTAAGTATCTGGGTACCTGTATTTGAGGTTATGTATTACGAGGAGAGAATGATTTGTTGAAAATCCTGTAGTATAACGTGTTATCAAAGTCAATTTATTGGGATTAATATATTTATATTTGTATTCGATTGAACTGGGAATTATATGGTAAATTGACAGCCATTTTGATAAGATAAATAAGAATTTAACCACTTGCTTTACCGTATAAACGTGCCATAGTCAATAACAAGGTCGGTTACTGCGAACACTGCGAAGATTAATACGTAATTGAGACAGGCATTGGCAAAAACGAAATACGAGCCTGACGATGTGTGTATTAGGCTCTATCTACAAACCACGTCTCTCACCCGTGATATTTATGTTTGACCCGACCTCCGTATCATGAGTCTCATAGGATATCCTAGGCAGACATGTCTATATAATATAATTTATAATAGCGTGATTATGAATAATTATAAATTATTAATACCCCAAAGTAGTCTATATGAGCACTTAGATATCACATAACCTACCAATACATAACCCAAACCTAAAACTTCCTACGACCAAGTCTCCGCAACTCCAGTGTATAACCCTAATCCACCGATAGTTCCATTTCGCAACGCAATGTTATTCCACTTTCTGAATCTCTGGTCTCGTTACCGCGATAAAGGAAGAAAAGAAAAGCACCCTTTCATCATTCTCGTTCCTCTCCGCATCCGACAAATCTCATTGTGATCGCCAAATCGTCTCAACAATCTCACAAAAGAAAACGCGTTATTCTGCAGGCGACTAGCCAGCGAGATAATCACGTGGTCGCGACTTAACGGCCACCGCGCATGCGCGTCCGCCTAGTTCCACCGGCCGCAGCTCGATGGCAGCGCCGTCAATGCCGGCAATGGAAGCGATTTAACGGCAGCGGCCATGACGACCGCGTGAAGCCAGTTACTCCGTGCACCGCCTTTTATTCGCAATTTAACAAAGAGCTGTTCGACTGTGGCGTGCATGGCCGTTCATTAGGGACACCCAAGCCGAAATAGACGACGTAATTAGCGGCGCACTTAACGGATTGAACGCGGCTAAAGCAGTCGTTCCATTTGTCCTTAATGGAAGCGTGCCCGGCGCGAGAGCTCCAGAGCTGGCGGCGATTTGATCCGGCCATTTCTAAGATAGATTGCTCTGCGATTAAGCCCCGTCACAGTTATAACGCTTGATAGATAGTATCGATTACTCCGGGCTGCACAGCTTTTAGTTTTCTCTTTATTTTCCTCTTCCGAAACTCGATATTGTCACGGGGTTATGCTCTGTTTTTGTCCTACGTCTTTACGACGGCTTACAGTGGCTTTGCAATGGAGAATCGTACCTTGTTTGGTATTCGATAGTGATTGAAGTATTTGACACTAGAATCCGGCAGATTTGTATTACATCGGCGATTTCCTTTCGATCCTATACGCTTCTCTTTATTTTATTTCTTCATTTAACCATCGTGATTGCTTAATCTCGGATTATACTCGAGAATTTGTAGGTTATGAATGTTCGCGATGGATTTATATCGTTGTAGAATGAAAAGTATCATTTATTTATGACGATACACAGAAGTTGGAATGTTTTTACACTTAAAATGTGAATTGTAGGAAATATCATAATAGTTTCAAGACAACGACGCCATCTATTGATGAGTGTTAGAGTTAATAACGTAGTGTTACTTATTTTGTTTCTGCGAGACACTGCCTCAGAGTTCGTCGCTGTGAACCCAATTTATTAGGAACACGTGTATTGTACAAATGATAAAGATACTTGGTAACTAATAAAACTGTGTAAAGTTTATTTAATCTTAACGTGAATAAATTTATATCACGAATATTGAGTCTTATACAAGAACACGATGAAGTCGGAGATGGTTTATAAATTTGCAAGGTACCATTTGTTCTTCGGTAATTAGACTAGTTTCGGTGCAATTGTGAAACAAAGAATATCAGCTGGAGCAAACGCGAACGGAAGATTGCAAAAGTCGAGCTTCTATCGGTGGCAGATACCAGAAACGGGTTTTCAGGAGGAACACCGGAAATGAGAATGCGCTTTCGAGCCATACCTTAATGCAGCACAGCTTTTAACGAGTTCCAGAGACTGGCTGACCAACTTTTCCAATTTAACCGGATGCACTAAGAATGTTATAAGCGGCCAAGCATTACCATACATTCGAATTAGGAAGCTCTGCCTGCGGGCGACATTTTATTTCTCAGATCTGTTTATACAGGCTTACCACGAGTTCGACTAACTGAAGATCTTGGTACCGAGGGGTTTAAGGAGCTGACAATTAGCGTTCGAACTACGTATCTTAATTATACATTATCGTGCCACGAGTTCGCGCGAGCTGGTCACGTTTGTGAATAAATTAGCGAATGGAAGTCGGGATGGTGAAGATTGCGAGTAATAAAGATTTCATTTTAATTCTGTTTCTATTAAATTAGGAAATTCGTGTAAGAAGCTTTTGAGGAATTATTCCGTTAATTAAGGATACTTAAATATTAATTATTAGTTGTCTTAATTTTCTCTATCGAAAGTTTCGATACAGTATTATGAGACTTTAGACGATATAGTATTTACTATATTGGAAACTATAATACGGTAAATTTAATTTTCGATATATTATATTCTAAAAATATTTTTTAATTAATATTTTTTAATTTGTGATATAATATTTTTAATAATTTTGTAGATAATATTTTGGTATTTAAATATTTTAACAAGAAAATAGGTTAATACCCTATTGTAATGAACTTTGGTTATGCTACTGATTAAAACATTTGAAATTGTTTTAATCTCAATATTTCAACACGAAGTTATTTTTATACAAAGTTAAAATATATTTATAAAATATACGTATAACAGAGAATATTTTATTTAATCACGTAATAATAAATGTCATATAGAAACGTTTAACATTACGATCCTCAAAGCTTTGTTCATTTTACGTCACGAACATTCAACTTTAATTTCCATGAAAACATTATAGTGAATTACACTTTTTATCTGTCTTCTTTTCTCTAATTCTTTTCCTTAAATTATCCACAAAGGGCATGCATACAAGTGAAACGAAAATTCACGAATAAAATGTGCTCAGTCGTTTCGAAATACAGGGAAAGAATAAGAGATAACAAGAATTACTTCTACTGTTATTCTGCGTTATCATTATATTTATTCCCTATTTTTATCCTGAGTACCAGCTCGGTCACGTATAACCAAGCAGAAATTGAAAGAAAGAATTTTCAATTACCAATACCGTTTTTAATTAAATTTGTTAAAATTTATCAAGATTTACCTTGAAGTTATCTTCGGAATTTAATTTTTCGGCATGATTTCGTAATTAAAATATCATACCTTTTATACCTTAAAATATCATACTTTTTATTCTATACCACTCTACTTTATCATTTCCCTGATTCGATTTTTCCCTAAAAATTGCCTTAATTTTTCAACTAATATAATTCTAATGCTTGCAAGTATATCCCAAAAACAAATAGAAATGCTGCCAACAACTCTCACATAACCTCTCTTCAGGATGAATTCGAATTTTACTCGACAGGCTATCGACGTGGACCAGGAAATCGACTGCTAAGCAATCGAGTCGCGGCTTCTCGATCGATCGCACGGGATTAGAACGATCCAGTTTTTCCCGCATCCGTCTTGCCACGGTTTTCGTCGCTTTCGATCCGACAGCTCGTCAAAGCTCGCTGTCACCAGCAAAATTGGCTCGTGCTTGTCGCGAAGATGAAGTTGAAGTTCAATTTAAAGTTCCTGGCAGCGGAACGCCCGATTTCCATTGTGTTGCGACGACAGCGCCAGGATTAGTAATCGACGCCGTCGCTGGTGTCGCTAGCATCGCTGGCGCTTTGCTCGACCGTGGAACCTTTGCAGTGACGTAATTAACGTAATTAATTCCCCTCGATGTTTCACCCTCTTTCCAGATCTCTTGCTTACCTCAACCCCCTTCTGTTCTTTTACCTTTTTACTCTTTGTTTTTTTGTGCTTTAGAAACTGGTCCCTCTGTCGTCCTGATATATTGGCACGAAATGAAAACGTAGATGCTCAACGTATAGGTGAAGGGGGGGATTTAACGATGGAATCTTTTTGCGATCGCAGAGTAAAGAGGTAGTAGCTTCGTGGCTAGAAAGGCTTTCGTAAGATAGTTTGCGGACGATGAAACTCTTTTTTACGCTGTTATTAAGGCCATTGTTGACTCGCTTTGAGGGAACAGGATGAAAGGACCCGGATGTCATGAGAGGAATATAGTTGTAGAGTTAAGGAGAGGTAGTCTTAGGAAGCTTATGAAATGGGAGACTGCTACTTCTCTTGAATTTTTCCGGAAAGCTCCCTCTGTCTTAAAGGATTTGTAGTAATTTTATTCGGACTCTGTTTGATGATTTGAGGATGAAATTTGGCGAGGAGAGAAATTTGTCTTTGTTGCAATTGGGTTGTTGTAATGTCATATGTGTATAAATGTAGAACAAAATACAATATTTTGATTATGGACTCTGGATATTGGACTCCTCAGATTGATCGATGTTGAACTTTGGACTTTGGATTTTTTTAAACTCTTTTATTGGACTCTCTGGCTTGGACTTAAGTACAATATTGGACTCTCTGATTTGGACTTGAATGCAATATTGGACTCTCTGGTTTGGACTTGGATACAATATTGGACTCTCTAATTTTTACCTGTTACAATTTTGGATCCTGAGTTTTGAAATTAAATACAACATGGGACTTAATAGTGGACACTACATATGAATATGAATCCAATATTGGACTCCCTGCTTTGGACTTAAGTGCAACAGTGGATTTTGGACTTAAATCCGATATTGGATATTACACTTTGCATATAAATCCAATATTGGACATGAAAGATTGACCTTTGGATTTCATTTTCAAACATAATATATACTTTAGTTTACTGATATTGTTTCAATATTTATTGAGGCTTATTTTATTTCTATTTTGAAAATTTTCATTAACTTTTGAAATTCGAGTAATTATGTAACAATTTCGAAAGTGTCGTGACCTAAGATGAAAGCAAAGTAAAAGCGAGATTTAAGTACACGAGTAACAGAAAATCTGTAATTCGCGAATGTGGTCTAATTTCTATTTTCAGACGAACTTAGTGAATTGCAAACACAGGTAACAAGATTGTACGTAGGGTCTCGTGCATTTTGCATACATATTCTACCAACTCGATAGCATACAGATGAGTAATGTAGAAACATTGCACATATCCCTAAATAGATCCCTAATTTAGGAAATTGTTCCGCAATTCCGTGACCCATTGCAATTCCATTTCATGGCCTGTGATAGTCCCATGCTCTGTAGATCGTAATTACAATCTCAAAAAATTGATGCACCATTTAAATTGTAAACATGCATTGTCTAAATAAATTCCAATTTTTAATTCAATACTTTATATTCATAATGTATTGAATATTTTAATATTTAATGCTACTTAAAAAAAAATGTGGGTCTTGATCCCTTTTTTTCAGTATATGCATTTAATATTCGTAATTTCAATAAATTCTTGCATCACTTTGTTATTTATAAGAAAATATTGAAAATAATGAATAAAAAGAAAATTCTTGGTGAAAATTGTATTCATATAACGTAGATATAAAATAATAATAATATCGAAATAATTAGAACACGAGAGATTGATGAGATTCGATTTTCTTTGATATCAAATATACCCTCATATTCGTGTTTCTGATTTTTAATCCACTGGAGTGGAAATTGAAAAACAGCATCACGGATATTATTACTTACTCCCGATGTTTTCGTGTTGAACCCATTTCGCTCTCCTAACTTTATAAATATTTTTGCGACGGTAAAAACACACTTCAAAAATTTTTCAGAAGTAAATAAAAAGCAGATTGCCTTCTGGGAACACATTAATCCACCTGAAAATATCTCTGGATACTGAACATACTATAGAACATACACGAAATTAAAATATAGAAATATATGTACCAAAAAATCTACCACGTATAAATAATTTTTTCCATTACAAAGAAAATAACAAAAATAATTATAGGAAATATTATTTTTCTATAAAACAAAAATTCTATTAATTTCAATATTCCAAAAATTTTCAATTTTACGCAATACAATAGTAATGAATTTTCAATTTCTGATATTAAATTTCTTTTAACATAAATTACATACATATATAGTACCTTCGTTATAATTCACCCATAGCTTCCTAACCAAATACAAATCTATTTTTATCGAAAACATAGTATCATAATTTTGAGGAAACAATTTTGCAAAATAACAGGAAATAAAATAAAATTTAAAAAGTCACAAGAATAATTAGACGATTTTACTGCCGTGTGTAAAATAATCCAATTAATTCTATTATTCCAAGAAAATGAAATTTTATACGCCTGAAATTAATCTAAAATTAAAATTTCGCCTAAATCAGGTACACATGCACTCTACCTATGCATTTCAATGCAATTCATTCCTGTGCTCTTAACTGAATTCGAATGCATTTCCATCTATCGTTGACCAAAAACGCGATACCTCTCGCGCAGTCATCGGCCGGAAGTGGGTCGTCGATTCGCCGTCATTAACATTTGGTCGCGTTATTAGCGCATAGTTTTCAAATTCATTGAATCTCCTAGCGAACGTAAATAATTGTGAAGTTGTAAATAGAGCAGGATCCCGAGGAACGAGATGCCTCATTAGCACTTTAATTTGACCTGCTTCTGCAGACGTCTGAAAGCCTCCGCGAAGTGGAGGACCCTTTCGAATCCGTCTCCTCTACCTCTGTTTATTCTTCGCTTCCGGATCGGATTTTCCCGTGCGTAAACCTCGCGATTATTCATTCACTGTTTATCAGCGATCCGTTCGTATTCCGTTTGTGCTCTGTTCCCGGGAACCCGAGGATCGTTACAGACTCCATTTGTCAAGACCCGAGCTTTATCCTTGCGAACAACGTGAAACGCTTTCCTTGCTGTATTCACGCTTCGATAACTACTCCGCGTTTCCAGTGTTCGCGATTTTTTTCTGTTAATCTTCGGATCAATTTCAGCGGAGTGGTGTTAAAATTGAAATTAATCTAAAATTAAAATTTCGCCTAAATCACGTAAAATAAAATAAAATAAAATTTAAAAAGTTACAGGAATAATTAGACGATATTACTGCCGTGTGTAAAATAATCCAATTAATTCTATTATTCCAAGAAACTGAAATTTTATACGTCCGAAATTAACCTAAAATTAAAATTTCGCCTAAATCAGGTACACATACACTCTACCTATGCATTTCAATGCAATTCATTCCTGTGCTCTTAACTGAATTCGAATGCATTTCCATCTATCGTTGACCAAAAACGCGATACCTCTCGCGCAGTCATCGGCCGGAAGTGGGTCGTCGATTCGCCGTCATTAACATTTGGTCGCGTTATTAGCGCATAGTTTTCAAATTCATTGAATCTCCTAGCGAACGTAAATAATTGTGAAGTTGTAAATAGAGCAGGATCCCGAGGAACGAGATGCCTCATTAGCACTTTAATTTGACCTGCTTCTGCAGACGTCTGAAAGCCTCCGCGAAGTGGAGGACCCTTTCGAATCCGTCTCCTCTACCTCTGTTTATTCTTCGCTTCCGGATCGGATTTTCCCGTGCGTAAACCTCGCGATTATTCATTCACTGTTTATCAGCGATCCGTTCGTATTCCGTTTGTGCTCTGTTCCCGGGAACCCGAGGATCGTTACAGACTCCATTTGTCAAGACCCGAGCTTTATCCTTGCGAACAACGTGAAACGCTTTCCTTGCTGTATTCACGCTTCGATAACTACTCCGCGTTTCCAGTGTTCGCGATTTTTTTCTGTTAATCTTCGGATCAATTTCAGCGGAGTGGTGTTAAAATATACGAGGAGTAGGAGAAAGTGGTTTGTGTAAAACGATTTTTATCGATGTTCGTGTGTTTATTTATTATTTGATATTTTATTATGAAGCAAGGATTAATTTGTTTACTGAAATTTTTTATTTGCATAATATATGTATATTATGTAATATAGATTTAATATATTTAGTTGAAATTATTGGGAATGATTATCAATGCCTAATATAAACATGTTAAATATATATTATTGTAATGTTAATGTATAGTATGTATATATAAATTATGTTTGTTTAAAATATATATATTTATTTACTGAAGAATGACTATGTTATTATTAATTATATTCATTTTAATATTAATATACAATATATATGTTGATTGCATTTTTTTAAAAATATATTTACTTATGTAATAAGGTAATATATGAATATTTATGTATATAGTGCAATACATAATATTGTAATCGATGTTCGTGTGTTTGTATGTTATTTGATATTTTATTATCAAGCAAGGATTAATTTGTTTACTGAAATTGTTTATTTGTATGATATATATATTATGTAATGTAGATTTAATATATTTAGTTGAAATTATTGGGAATGATTATCAATTCCTAATATAAATATGTTAAATCTATATTATTATAATATTGATACATAGTAGGTATATATAAATTATGTTTATTTAAAATATATATTTACTTAATGAAGAATGTTTATGTTATTATTAATTATATTGATTGTATTTATTTAAAAATATATTTATTTAAGATAATAAGGTAATATATAAATATTTACATATATAATGCAATACATAATATTTTAAGTCTGTGATACTTAGTCATGAACTAAATGTACTTCAGACCCTAATAATACTGTAGTATTATACTGCTTCCATGAATACAAATTTTGTATATACATTTTGACATGTCAATAACAATTTTTAAAAATGACAGAACATAAATCAACGCGTAAGTGAAATATTTTGACATAATTTAAGTATACTTAAAAATATTCCAGTTTAAGGAGTCCATTTTCTAATTTCTCAGAGAATAGAAGAACCAAGAACTACCTCTTAATTAAAATTGCAACGGTCACATAGGGAAAATGCAAATTCCTTGAAATTAAAAAATCTTCATACTTTATTATACCTCATATTAGAATATCCCTGCAATTTTATTTAAAAATTAGATCTTGGAACGAGTATGCACCTCTGATCTATTACCATGAAACGAGTGGAAGCCTCTGACTCGTCACTTGACAATGAACTAACGTCAAGATGAAACCCTTAATGGATTATCTCAAATTTCACAGGCAAGGATAATCATGACGTGGTACCACGAAATTCTGTACAGAGTAAACTTCTGAAAATAGTTCATAATAAAATTCCAGCATTATTAATTAACGATCACCCGATATGCTATACAACAACTCTGAAAAATGTATTTTAATTATAAATAACCTGAACCATATTAGTCTACCATTTTAGTAATTAAAAATAAAATTTATAAAATACAATGTAATTTCGTTTCCAAATCTAAGATTAACCGGAATAGAATATTCTATTATATTATACGAAACGCCATATTGATCGAATTATCTATGATCTGGATTAGGTAATCTACATATGCGGAATGCGATAACGAACGATTAGATATGTAGAATAGGATACTTGTCATGCGTATAGGATAGAATCGTGCTTCATTAGTCAAGTAGAATTGGACAGTGCATGGTCAGACAAAACGTGTGCTGCGACGTTTGACAACGAGTAGAACGGGTAAGCGATTAATCAGACACAAGAGAGTAGAAACTGATCACTGGTTAAAATAAAGGCAATGTGAAACAAAATAATAAAATTGAAACAATAAAATAACCGAACAATTCTCTCGATTTTTGGAAAATTAGTAACACACTCGACTAAAAATTCGAGAAATTCCAAAAATTCGCAATCCATCGTAAAAAAATTTAAACACAGCACAACTCTATTTATGCCAAAATTTAATTCAAAATTTACTTAAAATCACTTCAAGTTTGCTCAAAATCTTTTCAAATACTCTTAAAATTGACTTAAAATTAAATCAAATTAATTCGAAATTACCATAAAATTCATTCAAAATTGCTTCAAATATATTTCAAAATCGGTTTAAAATTAACTTATAATCTCTTAGGGCTTTCTTAAAATTGACTCAAGATTAAACTGATTCAATTAGAAATCGCCTTAAAACCGGTCCAAAATCGTCTCAAATAGGACCAAAAATCGGTTCAAAATTAGTTCAAAGACGACTGAGAATCTGTTTAAAATCGGTTCAAAATCGACTGCAAGTCTGAAAATCGGCTGAAAATCGTTTCCATCCGAATGACCAACGATCCAGGCAGAATCTTGCGACGAAAACGTAATCGACCTCGCGTAGATCACTCTTTTAAACCGGTCGATCATTTTAGCGAGCATTTTAACGAGCCCTCGCGCGAATATTGGTCCCATCGACTAGAAAGTAATTACGGTGGCTGTGTTTCGTTCTGGCTATAACCCGGCGTTGAATGACGCAATTTGTTGAACGTCGTTGAATCGGACGATATTACGCCCTAGCGATGGAAACGCCATGAATGAATTTCGGCTATCGGTGGAACTAAAGGGTGGTTAAAAAGGGTCGAACCGGGGAATCGAATCCGGTTCACCTGAACCGGAGTTATTAGAGCGACTTGTATGAGCCGATCAGAACGTGTAATTTTAACAGATTACTACGAGCTCGTTAAGCGACCAGCCGGAGTTTGGCGAGTGTCAGGGCCAAAGTTAAATCCTGCCACGGTTTCGCGTACCCGAGGAGTTAGGTGAATTGTGGCTCTGCTGTTGAAATATCGTTACGTTTGGGCACGTTTGTACGAGAATTTGATAAAACTGGAAACTGGTCCGTTTTTCTTGCCAACCTCACCTGTTGACTTGGTCCCCGGCGGTTTTGAGAAAATTTCCCGAGGACACTTCATGGACTGCAAAACATAGCAAACTTTCCTGGTTATTGCGTGACTATGTATAGTTTGGATTTTGGAACTTTTCTCTTATTTTTGTTAATTTTAATGTATTAAAATGGGGGACCTTTTACTTACTCGTATTGGATTTAAAATTAATAAAATATTATGTAGAGTATAGTTATGATAAGAATTAAATTATAATTATATAATAGGAATTGAATAATAGAAGTTTACGTTCTAATAAAAATTAAAACTTGGATTCCCCTAATTGTATTAAGTCTAAGATTATTGTTAAACATACTTTACTAATTAATATTGCAATAATATATAATTTTATACAATATAATATTGCTTCCTTATCGTGATAACTAATAAATAGTAATAAATAATAACTAATAAATAAAAATTAACTTCATTAGCTAATCTCTATAATACAAAATAATTTTTCTAAATATATAAAATTTATATATTTTATAACTTTTTAATTATTCACATTGGATTTAAAATTAACGATATATTATGTAGAGTATAGTTATAGCAAGAATTAAATTATAATTATATAATAGGAATAGAATAATAAAAGTTTACGTTCTAATAAAAATTAAAACTTGGATTCCCCTAATTGTATTAAGTCTAAGATTATTGTTAAACATACTTTACTAATTAATATTCCAGTAATATATAATTTTATACAATATAATATCGTTTTCTTATCGTGATAACTAATAAATAAAAATTAGCTTCATTAACTAATCTCTCTAACACAAAATAATTTTTCTAAATATATAAAATTGAGAATACTACTTATACTACTAAATTTTTTCTTCAGTGAATATTTTATAAATTATTTCTTTATTTATTTATTATTTATACACTTTATAATTATTATATTATTAAAATGAATAAAAGTACAAGTATATATTAAAAGTATTGATAAAATCATTATTATATTTATCAGTTTCAGTAAATGAAGATGAACTCCTTTTCCCCTTAAAAATTATCCGAAGAATATCATTGAAATCGTAAGATATTAATTCAGTACGAAACAGATAATATATAATCTCACAGAATTCTTCTGAATTACACATTTTTCACAATCCTCGGCCTTTTAAAGCAGACAGTCTTTTGTAACTCTATTTTTATGTAGGTTAATTGTAGTCCCAGTTGTAAGTAGGCTACTTGGAATTTCTCTCTTTGTTCTTTTGTTCCTCGTCAGCTAAAATGTGCAAATATTCGCTAGAAGGTTAGATACGTGATTTCATTTTCTCGGGCAAAAAGATTTGGTAACATTTAATCCGTTGCACGTGCTGTCGTATAGGTATGAATAATAACTATGCACGTACTCTGAAGCCTCGTCATTTATGTTACGTTCAAAGTGCAAATAAAAAATAACGCGAAATTTATCATCCATCAAAAAAATCTCGGATTTTTACGACGAAAAATGTAAAAAGCTGAGTAAAGATTAAATCGACTCCTTTTTCCTTCATCATTCTCCAAAAATTTTAGATCCTTAAAAATATTCGAACTTTTGTTTTAATTACAAAAAAATTAAACTGGTGTATAGTTAATTGCCTGTAAAGATTATAATTTTTGAATACATCTATCGATGAAATTTTTAACGAGAAGTTCACCAATTTTTCCGTTGCATTTTAGTAAAGAGAGAGCGAATATTTTTTTTAAACATTTTTCAAAAATATCGTGGCAATTTTCATGGAAAATTCGATCAAATTCGTCTATTAATCGGGATATCGAAATAGAGAATTTTTAATAGCATATCGAAAAGCTAGATATGCAATTTTCATTGCTTTCTATTTTATAATTATTTTTTTTTAGAAAAAAGAGATATTCGAAGAACGTAAAACAGAATTATAAAATTTTATAGTGACACAACTTAGAACCATATACATATACTTTAATACAAAATAATTAAAAATATTTCAAAACCGAAGCTACAAATAATTTTTTTCAAAATTGAAAGTTACCAAGTACTAAGTTTTAAATTTTAAGAGGCTAAAAATTCCTAAAACTCAAGAAAGATAAGTTCTCGTAGAATCCAAAATATATTCTCTTTCAGTTTCCACTCCAATAAGAATTATTCTCTAGCCTCTCCCAATTATAACACTCCAGGAGTCAATAGCATCAGAAACTTCCAATCTTCCTCTTAACTCTCACTCAATGACCAAAAACAATGCGCAAGCGCACCTCCTAACCTCAAAGCAGTAACCCAAGCGGTGTGCGAGGAGCGAACCAGACGATCAAGTGCCATAGATCACGGCTGGTTGCCGCGGATCGCGTTAAGGAACGCAGTTTAACGTCGCGGTGACGAAACTTCGACGAAGTTGCAACGAGGGAACCGTCTTGCAGTTTATTAGTTCTTAGTTAGAGCGTAAGTAGCCGTCGGGAAAGTTGCTATCGCCGGTGACTAAACGAGCCGATCAAGAACAAGTGTTCTCGCCCGCAGCGCCCTCATCTCGCCCGCAACGCCATCTTCCCGCTGCAGTCGACACTAAAGCAGAAGTTGCGTTAGCCATGGCATAATTAAGGGCCTGAAACCGCCAAACATTGCGGCTTTTCATATCGATGCCATAAAAATATAGTTGTTGCCTTGCTCATATATATTATGGTCTTTAATATTGAAACGGTGGTACTCTAATTTTGCGTGGAATTAAATACGATAAAATAAAACAGAAATAATTAAGAACAATTCCGATGAAGTGAATTTAGATTGGTTAATATATATAAGTAACGGTATGTATGATTATATTACTAAAGATCAATATTAATTTCGTAAAATGCAGCTACATGTTCTCAGACACTGCAAAAATAAAATGTCAGATATTTTGGTAGTTTCGGTGTTGAATAAATTATCTTGGAAAACTGTAATGGAGGCTTTAGCAAAAATTTGTACGAGTGTCTACATATGTAGCTATTATGAAATTATACTGTATGCAAAACTGCACGATAAAATAAGATAAAACTGGAGGATAATTATTCGATTTTTATTTTGTATGAAATATTTATAAAAATGAATATTTTCGAATATTTGTATTCGCTGAAGGGGAAATTATTTTTTATTGCAATATAATTCTAATTAAACAGAGTAAATTTAGGTCTGGAATAATTCATGTCTTATCGCGAATGTATTATTCCGTAAATATTTTTATTGGGTTCCGAGGCTGGAATGAAAATCAATGCCGCGGATAATTCGAGCAAGTTACGCTTAAGCTGTAAAAATTGTAAAAATTCTTCGTCATCTAGCTTATTGTGAAGCATCGTGTCTTCTATTTGTCTTCGCCCCTTTTAAATGAGGAACTTCGCACCATTCATTACCGTAGCAATTAATTTTCGTAAAAAATCTTTCTCATATTTCATTACTTAATTAAACTCGCGTTAATTTCACCTTTGTTTCTGACAACTTGTGCAACTCCCTGGGACCAGAACCTCATTAATCGCGCAGTTAGTCCAGAATTTTCAGTACTCCAACAATCTCTCTCGTGTTGGTCGAAATTCACGACGTCCCGTTCTAGAGAGCAAGTTTCTCGGATAACCCGACTTTTTAACACAGAAGCTTGCCATTTAAAAAGCCTGGCATTGCGAATTTTTCACAAAGTGGACTTTTATGACGAATTATAGGATTACGCGAATCGCGAATTGAGAAGCGTAATGATTTTCTCCTTTTTATCGTTCGGATGGATATTTCTACGAAATATTTTTAAGTAAGAGGTTCGTTTTATTCTTTTTGAGTTCCATATTCGTTGTTATAAAATACGTGATTATATTTCTGGAGATTTAACAAAGGAACTTTTAATTCCGTTAGGGGCTGCTGATGAATATGGTAATAGAAATTTCCATGGAATGATAATAAATAATAAAGAATTAATAATAACAATTTAGTATTATAAAATATTGTAAATCACTAATAAACGTAATAACAACCTGAATTACCTCGCATTCACTGAATTCATTCACTTGGACTGCCTCCGAACATCGGAGTAGAAAATGGTTCCTCGTGAAAAATAAAATGGCGGATGAACAACGATTCCTCGTGAAAAATAAAATGGCGGATAAACGACTATTCCTCGTAACAGATAAAATGGCAGATGAACGATTATTCCTCATGAAAAATAAAATGGCGGATGAACAATTATGGCTCGTGAAAAATAAAATGGCTGACGAACTACTATTCCAGTAACAGGATGAGCAACCTGATCAAACGGTATAATCATCCAGCGTTTAAAGACCCCAGTGTAGCGATGCAAAATCCCGTAGGAGTGGCCAAAATCTAATACAGAATGGTTGTTCACTAAGATGGTAACCTTTATGAATCCCTCTGGGACGAAGTTGCCTCATTTTGCGACCACTTCAGGGTAGCTGCCTTCTATAGTTTCGCAAGAGAAGCGATATTTCTGTGATGGAATCCTCTGAAGCACTAAAATTTCTAAATTCCCTCTAAAAATCTGAATCTTGGTGACACTTAAATTCCTTATCTTTTAAATTAACTCGACATCTTTAACTAAAAATAGGTAATATAGTACGACTTATTGAGCAAATCCACTTATTACTAGCAAATGCAAAGAAAAAGAAATGGACAGTGTAAGAATACAAGATGGAAGATTATATCAGTGGTCACCAGAGATCCCACCATTCCAAAAACGAGGGGATTCCTCCATTGTGGGGAGTCAGTGACGCTCATCCTGTCATATGCAGTGCCAGGACGACCCTGTTTGCTAGGACAACGTTGTTTGCCAGGACTGGGACAACTCCACTTACCACGTACAGTTGGTAGCAGCCATTCCACATAGTGTGGAGCCCACAATGGGTCCAATGACACCCTCGTTCATCTCATGGAACCCGATACTTTTGTAAGAGGCACTATTGAATAGCCGAGGTGTCTCGATCGTTACAGCGAGTGACCCTCTACTAAGGAATGTAGAAACTTCAGCAGGGGTACTAAGTGTCACGGGCCGATAAGACCGGATATCCCCATCCACATTCTTTCACATGACACCCCCAAGCCTCATGTGTAAATCCCGCCACCCCTGGAATAAAGTTCAGTTCGACATTCCCCACGGTTTACATCGCTATTTCACCTAACCTATAACCTGTCTTTACACCTGTACAGCGTTGTCGAGTTAGTCACGATACAAAATTGAGTATCCTATTAATTCTGTTTACTCGAGAGCGTATCCTCGAGACAGGTATTATACTTTCATCGATAACGTCATTTATGTCTTCGTGATATAAGCATATCCCTAACCTAATCTCGGCTTGTTTATGGATCATATTGTACATTTTTTAGATAAACCTAGCAAATTTTTAAATTATGCAGGACTATCTGCTGGGGGTCCTCCCCCATGTTGTTGAATGTCGACTGGCCGCAGGTATCCTCGTGTGGCAGTGGTGCTAGAAGGGATGAAAGAAAAGGAAGGGATGCATTTCGTCCTGGGACTGCTGGTGAACTCATCAGTAAGAGTGAGAACGATGGTCGCTACGTATCTATGAAGGAAGGAATAGCAATGAATATGTATAATGAAAGGAAGAGGAAGTGGATAAATAATATGAAGGAAATAGGAACTACGTAGTTAATGGGGAAGAATTGAATTATTCGTGGATAAATTTCTGCATGTGTAACGAGAAATCCATTGGAAAGTGCACAACGTTAGGGAATCAGGGTTGAACGAGAAATTAAATGGCTGACGATGAAGTTAACAGGGGAGAATCGAGAAATTTCGAAAGGAAAGTTTACAAAGAGCAGTTTAACGAGAAACTAGCGAGGGTGTTTGAGAGTTAAACATTAGAATTGCTCGCAAACATAGCGGATTTTGATAAACTTTAGAACGTCGTTAAAACGCTGGAGCATTCAGCAGAAGTTCAATCAGTTCCATCCCCCCCCCCCCCCCCCGGAAGTTCTAATGCTTGTCAAAGTCTAACGAGTTCCGAGTCTTTATCGTAAAATAAAGAACCGTCAAGTTTGATTCGTTCGAACTGACGGAATACTTCGAAGACCTATTTAATGGTTTCTCAAGCTTAAAGCACGCGTTCGCATAATCTTTAATCCACGCAAACGCTATAGAGTTCAAAGTCGAATGTGAAACAAATAACGAAGCTTTTAAATAACTAGAATCGTGTAAAAAATTTTTTAATAATTTGAAAAATGAAAGGAAAATTAATTTATAACTAATTTGAGAAGATTGTTTACATTTTACATACATGCAAATTTAAACGATTGTTATTAATTTATTTTTACTCTTACTAGAATATCACTAGAAATAGTAAATACGGTTGTCACTAGTTATTTTTAGTATTTATACGTTTTATTATTTATTACTTTTTATTATTTATTACTTCTAAGCAAGTCTAGAATCGGTTGAAAAATTCTTTAATAATTTGAAAAATGGAACGAAAATTAATTTATAAATTTGAGAAGGTTGTCTATATTTTACAGACATGCAAATTTAAACGATTGTTATTGATTTATTTTCACTCTTACTAGAATGTCACTAGGAATAGTAAATAAGGTTGTCATTAATTATTTTTAGTATTTATACGTTTCATTATTTATTACTTTTTATTATTTATTACTTGTAAATAACTCTAGAATCGATTGAAAAATTTTTTAATAATTTGAAAAATCAAAGGAAAGTTAATTTATAAATTTGAGAAGATTGTCTATATTTTAGAGACGTTCAGATTTAAACGATTGGTATTAATTTATTTCTACTCTTACCAGAATGTCACTAGAAATAGTAAATAAGGTTGTCACTAGTTACTTTTATTATTTATATTTCTTATTATTTATTACTTTTTATTATTTATCGGTTTTAATTATTTATTAATTCATTTTCGTGAAATCGTGATATAAAATGCACCTAATTAACATCTTCATATATCATAACTCTCAAATCTTCGAGTTTCATTAAAAATGATAAGAATTTTGACCAATTACTGCACGTTATCTACACCTTTAATCACTAATTTATCTGTTCGCGTAAAATTATCTAAAAGCCTGAAATGCAGCTCACTATCACTTCCACGTGAACAATTCGCGAGACACTAAACCACATATCCGAACCCGAAAATCTGAACTCCACTCTCCTCTGTTCATAAAACACCTGAAACCGTCTCTATTCTGCGATCCTTGAAGCCGAAACGCCAGAACAAAGCCGCGAACCTTTGATCATATTCAACGAGCGATCACCCGGCCTTGGTTACACAATCTTCTTCTATTACTCGGAAAAAACAAGCGTAATTCCATTCAGAACCGTCGCGTGTGAACGTGTATCTTTGATGCATCGCGAGTAGTCGCGGTTGAAAGCCGGGTGCAGCGAACTGGGCGACGTCGTTTCTAAAAAATAAATTCCCCTGGCGAAAGCTTTTCGACAAAAGCAGCCGGAAAATCAAAGGGAAAAGAGTTGTCAAAGGGACAGGGTTGGAAAAACGACGAACGCGATGCGCCAGAGTTGAAAAGTCTCGAACGAAATTCGATTACTCGTCGGGTGCTGCCTTATCAGCGTGTACCGATGACATTCGCCGCTCTATGGCCTCCCATTCTGTATTTCTGAATCCACCACTTATCGACTCGGGATGCTGCTTCGTTGTACGCGTCTTATCTACAATTTCGAAGATGAAAACTGTTGCCTCGGCATGCTCCTTTCCGGTCGATGGACACGGCCAAAGGGGATATCCGTGCTTGTTCTTTTTTGGGTCGATTACGGAATGGATGATGACTTTTGACAGAGGCATGGATTATGATTCTCCTGGAATTATTTCGAATTGGTAAAGCGATATCTAGTGGTGTAAATAAATAGAATTATCGAGCGCGGTGGTATATCATTGCGTTAAGCGAGTGACGCTAAAGTGGCGCGACTGAGGTCGGTGATATATGGAACTAACTACAGTTCGTGACTACGCGCGGAAGAATTTGTTATAGAATGGATTTTAATTGTAGATAATTTGGAAACTATGGATTAGTTGATTATTTTATGTTATTTATTTATTAATTATAGATTATAGTGTTTAATATACGCAAATTTTAATAGCGAAAAGAGATAGAAAGGGTCGATAAATAAGGAGAGTATTGGATTAAGTGGTCTTTATTTAAACTCTTGACGTATGACGAAAATTGAATATTCTAAATAGTAGAATATATAAAGTGAAAAATAAATATAAAATAAATTTCGTATTTTCTGAAAATTGCATGAAACTTTAAATTTTCGATAAGCTGGTAATATTTTCTCAATATTGGTGGAATCTCGAATTATTCAATCGCTCGCAGCGAATTGTTTAATCTCCCATATTTGTCTCGATTACGAATTAAATCGTATTTAAAAATTAGTTTAATTATATTTAATTTCTATCCGTGCGTTCCATTATTCGATACGCTTTATTTGATTTTTATCTCTCGCGATGGGGAAATATTGTGATCCGAAACGCATTCTATTTAATTGTTCTCCTTTTTCCTTTCGCCAGCTGCGCGATATTTTTTTAAATGAATTTTTTTACGACTTCCAGTCAACGTATTTGCGTAATAATCGTAAAAGGTATTAAACGTTGACCATATAATCGACGATGTTTATTCGATAAATTCCTGCGCTTATAACGGTGTAACGCTTAATAAATGCCTGTCTAATTAAAATCCAGATGGAAATGGAATTTATTAACGCGAAGCTGTTAATAATCCACGTACTGTTCAATATTTACGAGCTATTCCACCGATACGAAACAATTGACGTGCCGAAGAATATCATCGAATGGTATTTAAGCTAGTTAAAGCGGACACCGAAATTCATTTAGGTGTTATTCATCATACGCGAAATGCAAAATTTTAATAAAAAGAAAGCTTTTCAATATCTAACTTTATAGGCCGGAAAAAAATATTTATTTCGGTTCGATCGATAATTAAATCTGAAGTTCTAGATAATTGATACAATCGGATAAATTATTGCATTAATAACAATCCATTGCACGTGTTATGAAATAAATCGTAGCCAATAAATTACTCGAAATAAATTAATTTCGTATCGAGATCGAATAAATTTAATATAAATTGGAATAATCAATCTAAACCGTATATATAAAACATAACCTACAAAATAAGATTATACATGTGCACAAAGTACCTCGCAACAATAAATTTCTCGATTCACGCGAACGCATGAGAAAATATAATCCAGGGTACTGTTCTTTGATAATATCAGAACAAAACACGTTGAATTAAACCTGCACCAATTGAATTCCCGCCAAATTCCATCTGCAGTTTCTTCCACAAACATTATAGACCAAAAAAGATATTCCAGACAGATGATTAATTGCACCAACACGAACCTTAACCAAGAAAAATGGTGACACGAGGCTACGCGTTGAACGAACGCGGTAAAAAGCCGCGGGAAGACAGAGCGCTGCAGTCGACCAACAAAATGGCGACACCTCGCACCAGGAAATACCCTTGTATCTATCAAATGAAACGAAATTTTGACAAGAAAAGAAGCTCCACGCTGAAAATATAACTTAGTCGAAAAAACCAACAAATTGATTGCTATAAAAATCTAGATTTCCTCTAAAAATTCCTCTAAAAGTACAGGGACCACGGGAACAGGCAGGAGCAACGTCAAACGAACGTGGAAACGGGAGAGAAATTTTATGAGACTAAAATATTCGCCGAAAATGAAGACCACAGGTTTTTCTAGAGAGAATTAAATCCGAAATCAAGCTTTTGATGAATGTCTTTTAAACAAGGGCTGTATAATTAGCGAAAATCAAAGGCATTCGTTGCATGGAGTTTCGTGGTTATTCAGTCGGAAAAACTTGAATTCCAGGCGCCATCGTGAATTATACGAGCAGGTCGCTTGTGCTGAATTTCCGTAAGCGGATATTTGTCTCGGCTTCCAGCGAAAAATTTCCGTATGCAACTCGAATTCAAATCGAAACGACGGTTTCCAGTGTCGCCTTGTGATGGGGGAATTAGCGTTTCGTCTATCGAGTATCGTGAATTATTACACTGGGGAAGCAGCGAACGATTCGCGGTTATGGGATGACAGGAGTGGAAATTGAAAGAGGATTGAGGATAGAGGCAGGAGATGCAATATCTTTTGTTGCTGGCAAAAGCACGAATAATGCTTGGTGTTTGTGGTATAGTATTTTTGATAGCGATGAATAAAATAAAAATTTTTTATTTCAGACAATATTAAAAAATATTAAATATACTTATTCGTTTATTTTGTGAAGGACTTCATACTCTATAATACAATTTTTGTTTATTTTAAATTATTATGGGTAATCATTTATATGCAATTGATGTGTCATGGATATTTACTTGCGAAGAAAAATAATAAGATTAATACAATTTGTAGTAATTAATATAATTTATAGTTAAAAATAAATTTAATAAAAATAATAATATATTCTAGAATATTGTTATAAAGATGATAAAAATAAAGATATTTGAAGTAGAATTAGTGAGCCAGAAGTGACAGTAAGTACTTATGGTAGTAACAATACTGTAATATACATGAAATGTATGGGAATAATAACGATGGTAATAGCAATGTTTGTATAGTGACTGTTTATAAATTACAATGGTTTCTGTTTCATTTATCTCGCTTTTATTTCGATACTCAAAGGAAGAAAAATGTTAAGCGTCAGTGGAAATGAGCGAACATTAATTTCTTCCGCATTGGAATTACGAAAAGTAAAATAAAAGAAGCAGCAGTAACCACGATGAAAAGAAGAAATATGTGTTGAGCAAATGAATCTTATTTCTTACTTCCTTTGTACATAAACGACTGTTCGCCAGAAACTTCGCAATGAAACCGGTTCCATCGAAATGATACCCTTCTCCTCCAATTTATTCTGTTGCTTTTAAATTGTTGTTTTATTTCCACTGAATGAAACTGTAAATGAAATTCAAATTTCACTTGGGAAGAAATAATAGCTATATTACATACAATTATAAGTATCCTGTAATTAAATTTATATTAAATTTATATATGTAATTTATTAAAATTCTGTAATAGAATTTATTTCTCCTCCTCAAAATACACTAGCAAATATAACCCTAATTAAAAGCAAAGACACTATAAATATTCCTATAAATAAAAGACAATTAATTTACAATTTTATGTCGCATAAAATAAATCTATTTATATAACTTATACTTCTTCATATAAATAATTTTGTCTCGAATTAATATCTCAAATGTAATAAAAATCTTTCAAAAAACTTTTTCAATTGGAGAACCTAACCTAACCTAAACTGATCTGCAACTTGTCTGAGTACCTAAATATGATATATATTATAAGCAACTGCCAACTTTCAACAATTACAATAACAAAAGATCTAACGAAAGTAGTTTCAGTATTATCACTTTAATGGCCGCTCGCACAACGTATATGTGATAGCCGGAACAACATGTGTGTGATGCTACCGCCGATTAATAATTAATAATTATCACACAAAGAAAAAATATTAAATTTCTTGTTAAAATGTTATTGTTTTTTGTTTTATGTATATTTTCGCACATACTGTATTATTTCGTGAATTTTAAATAGAATTGTTTAAAATTAATTCTTCAAAAAATTTTACCGGCTCCTGACAACGTTTGACTGCGTAAACGTGCGGCCATTAAAGTGTTAATATATAAATTAATAATAAATTTGAAATACGCAATTAAGGACCAAGTACAAATCGTTAAATCGACGATATCCTCTGATCGAATAATTCCGATTCGCGGTTGCAACCGCGGAAAACACGCCCCCCAACCCTAATCGAGGATAATTAAAAATCCACGCCCCCCGTCGGCCTCTTGTTTCCCTTCGCGTGTAAGCTCTCGTCAATTAATTAAATCCGTGGAACGAGGAAGGCCGATAGCTGCGGATGAGCAGCATGTGGAAGCTGCATGCAAGCATTCCCCAGTTACATGGAACGCTGACGGAAGGTGAAGGAAGGGACGGAAATGGGGAAGAAGGGATGAAAGATTAAACCGTGCAACGAAATCCGGCCTGATCTGAAAAAAAGGCTTGGTTCGGCCGCTTTTGATGGAAGTCGCTAAAAATAGTGACGGTATTGTACGCCGGAGAATGGAACGTGTTCATTACCGAGCTACTATAAATCGAGCCACGGTAAATCGTTTAAAACGATTAAAAAGTACGAGACTCTCTGGTAACGTTTCACGTCGATTCGAACGCGGACACCGGCATGACTCTGCATGGTCTTTTCTCCTCTTTCACCCTTTGTTCTGCCATCTGTAATCGGCCATTTTAGCAAAAAAAATTTTTTTTTTTCGTACAGAACAAAGAGAGTCGCATTCATATGGCGGATTTTATTTAACCGTGTTAATCGAGTTAAGTGCAGTCAACGGTATTACTCCGGTACTAGGATTTTTTGATTTAGTATCGTGATACGATACGTCATTTAATTACGCGCTATAAGCAGGTTATATGTCTTTGGTAATTACTGCTGGTGGATGGATTTACGTGGCGTAATTTAATAACGTTGATGAATGGAAATGCTGGAATTTAATATTCCGCACGAGCAAGAAGGTTTTCACTGAGACCGAAGAATTTCGTGAACAAAGGATGTATAAAGGAGTATAAAGATTTTCAAAAATCTTGACAAGAAAATATGGTAAATGGTAATCCTGGAAATAAACTGCCTTGGATGAGAATTAAAGCAGCTTTATATACAAAAGGGTGTACAAAATCATTATAATAAAAAGACTATAAGACCTGTTACCATTGTGGATAAAAATGGACACCAATATCTTCTACGTTTTTTAACAGTTAACGCGTTAGTATAGTTAAATAAAAATATTTAAATAACGAGAATAACTTGCAATAAACTATTTTAAAGAAAAAATTAATTGGTACTTTCTAAAAAAATTCTTCTCTCTCTCTCTCTCACTCTTATTAATTGTTACATACCCATGTTACATACTCTTTGACGATTCTCACATAGCTGTTTTATTTTGACATATTCTCCTAAATATTTTTTCGAACATCATTCATACTAAACTGCACTCGCACATTAATTGGTACTTTCTAAAAAAATTCTTCTCTCTCTCTCTCTCACTCTTATTAATTGTTACATACCTATGTTACATACTCTTTGACGATTCTCACATAGCTGTTTTATTCTGACATATTCTCCTAAATATTTTTTCGAACATCATTCATACTATACTGCACTCGCAAATATTATAAAGGGTACCCTATTTATAAAGGGTGCCTCAGAAAAATTTTGGGTACCTTTACTTCCTATCTTTAAAGCTTCAATTTTGTTTGGTGATGAAATTTAATAACAATAAGAATAATTATTTATAGAATTACAAAGATTACCAAACACAAATATTAGGTTGAAATATGATTAATTTATAACAATCACACTCTCACACGTCTTCCCATTATTAATACTCAATTTCAACTGACGTATGCCAAATCACTCTCATATACACAATTCGCACAACACCTCAATCATTACACGCATACTCATTTATCATAACCTGAATTCGTTAGATATTTCCATCCCATGCATACTTGTTCCACTCATTCCAACACATATATATTTAAAAATCTATGTAACCATTACCACAAATTTAATCCGACAATATTTTCATCGTTCTTTTACCAATATTTTAAGGAAACATCTGTTTAAACGAAAGGTATGAGAAATTCATGGATTCTCTCCTTTAAGTAGAAACAGTCTGCCACTGGTCGGACATGTTTAAATTATGTTCCAGCGCATTTCGCGCTACTAAAAATTCAAGAAATCGTCTCAGAATTTATTAACAAATTCTACGAATCCAATAGAAGAATTTACATTTAGAATACTCCAAAAATAGAAAGGGAACAGGAAGTTTAAAACAGCGAAGAAGCCCAGTTTACTTCGGAATATTTCCATTTGGCTGAAGCTCCATAGAGAGATTGGAGAAATTGCATCCCAGTCTGAAATTGCTCGTCTAGACTCAAAATATCTATTCCATCAACCAAGTCGCTTATCAAAGCCTCGTCACGATCATTATTCTCCCTTTTCGAATGTCACACTTCGTAGACGAGATTAATTAATCTCACTCTGGTCCAACGAGAAAAGAAACAACGCCCAAAAACAATTCTCCTCGCCGCAAACAGTACTACTATCTCTCGTAACAAGAAATCCATCCGGCGTGCTGAATTATGTTCCCCAGAACCAAGCTCACCCCCATCCTCAACCCCATGCTCTGCACCAGCGACTACGAAGCTTCTTCTTGCAACTCGTTATTCTTCATCGAGCTGTTCGAGCAGCTTCAGCGTTTCTGCGTCGACGTGGTGGAACAAAAGGACGGAGAATCCTGCGTTTCACCCTCGAATCCGATAAGCGTCGGCGAAAACGACGAAAGTCGAAGGTAACATCGCGTAGACAGGGTGGAAAAATAAGGGGGCGAATATATGGATTTTTTTTTAACCGTTGGTCACAGCCTTTGTACCCTTCACGTTGACAGACCTCGTCCCTCGTTGCTTCCCTTATTTCAATCACCTACCTTTTCCCTTTTTCGTTTCCTTTGTGACAAATTTTTGAATTTTTATTGAAGAATTTTTGGATCAATTTTATTGGGAGCTGCAGTGAAAGTGGGAAACGATGGTGGATTGATTGGTTTAATAATTGTAAAAGGGTGAGGAATGTTTGAATTGGAATGTATATTTGAACTGGATTTATTTCGTTAAACGTGAAATAAAAATTCAAAATTGAAGTATTAAATTTTGTGTTAATTTATTCTTTGTTCGGGTATATTCAGGAGAATTTTGTGAATTTATCAATCAACGGTGTATATTTACTCTGTGTTAATTAATACCAGTAGAAGCAAAGATGTTAATTATACGATCGTTATCCAGGTAATGAGAATGTTCGAAGGAATCGATGATGAAACATTTTATAACAGGAACGGTTTATGGATAATTAACAAGTAAGCAGACGCATTATTCCATTTCTCTCTTTTAAACGCAAAAGGATTATTGGAAAAAGAATTGTACTTCCATGAAACGTCGCAGTAGTACGACTCGACGATATTTCATCCAACAGCCCACAATGTTAACCCTTATTCAACATTTCTCAAATTTTCATTTTCCACTTTACATATTTTCACAAAAATATTTATTCAAATAAACTATGGCTCGAAATTTCCATTCGAATCTCAATTTGGGACTTTGAAGAAGGTACTCGAACACTTCAAAATATTTGTAACATCAAAGCAATCCCCATTTATAATATTATAGTATCACGAATTTTCCACCATGTACACGTAAGTAGCTGTATGACGGAGCAGAACCCAGATCAATTGGGAAAAAATGGCGATATGTTGAGCCAAATATGGTCATGTCAAGGGAGACATCAGAAAACATGTGCATGGTGGGAAAAATATATAAAGAAAATGAAGATTAATTGGAGGACAATTTTTGTAGACAGTTGGTTGTGGACAGTTTTAGTTGTGGTTTCTGACACCTGAACACGTCACCATACCGGGATTGAAACAAAGGAAATCCAAAGATCAGCAACACCTCGTCACAGACCAAAGTCAACTCCCATCACTCAAACCTGTAAATATATATAAACCTTAGCCACAGCGTGAATAAAACAATCTTGATTTTACCAGCACGCGTGCTTGATCTATTACGAACCAACTACCTTAAACTTGCGGACCCTGTCATTAAATGAATACTCGCACCTTCACTCTTATATTTCAAGTACGTGTATGTTCCTATCGAACATCGTGACAAGATGACAAGAGAATAGGAACTAATTCTGATATATAAATGAGCACAGATAGCAAATATATAGGTATATTTGTCAACCCCTGCTTCTTTGCTCCTTCATCTCGTTAAAATCCTTCATCTCGTGACAAGCTGTTGCAGACTGAGTCGTTATTGAGTCGTGAAGTTGAACACTGTCACTAAGTTGAAAATGGATCTAGATTCTTGTAAAGAGATGATTCGTATATATAATCGTCACTCGTACACAGTAATAATTTATTAATAACGTAGTATCGCAGGATTTCCACCTCGTGTATAAAAGAAGGCAGAAGTGGTTAGTGAACAGTTTTTTGGGGAGTCTTTAGAAGAAAGTTGTGTAGAGAGGAGTTATTAGTTGATAGTTGTAACAGGCTGAGTTGTAATTGTGTTGTAGAATTAAGTTGTAGTTATAAATTCGTATGCTTAATCGTCATCGCATATAGTCAATCCAATATTATTGATTATTTAATAATCAGTTATATTTACCACCACCAACCATAGTCTCTGCAATAAATTACCATCATCGTCGACTATCGTCGAAAACTCGTCTACAACGTGAGAAATAAGCACAGCCTCACCGTTCCATCAATTTCTATTCTTCTGCATCCCTCATACCATCCTCGACATGCCCAGCCAAAGTCACTAGCCGTCGCAAAAAGCTCGCTAACGCGGAACGCAAACACCCGAGACCGCCAAAGCCACTGTTCATCTTCTTGGCTCTAGCCGGCCTGTCCAACGCATGATTCTCTAACGAGACGTCGCGTGGCGTGATGCAAACAGGCGTCAACCCTCCACGGTAAACGTCAGACCCTGCACGAAATCCCATCCCGGCTGAACATCCGAATATTTCATCGACTCCTCTCGCCATTTTCCATCCCGTGATCCGAGCGATCGACTTTTGTCGATACAATTTCTTCTGCCCACGGACACCGGCCCTGCAGCGAGCGTGAGCGAGCCAATAACGAGCGACGCACCAGCTGGAACACGGAATGGCACCGGCTGACAAAGAGACAAAGTGAAAAAGGAGTGGCGGAGAGGGGGAGAAGGAGGGGAGGGGAAGAAAGAAATGGGGTGAGTTACTCTTCCTCTCGGTGTGTCCAGGCCTCTCGGTTCGATTTTCCCTCGCGGCCTGCCCTAGCACTCATAACCTAGATTTTAACGGATAACAACGCACCAACCCCTGTCCCCTGTACTACTGGTTGCAGCTCGTCTGTTTTCTTTCGCTCTTCAGCTGCTGGCCCTCGCCGTTGCCTCGCGTTTACCGATATCGAAGGATTCCTTTCGTAGCCCCCTCCACGTCTATTCTTCTTCTTTCCTCTATTTTTTTGTCGCGACTTCAAAGAGAGTCCCGGCCATCGATTCCGGGATGAGAGATTCTGGGTCAACGGTCTTCCTTGTCTCCCTGTTACCTCTGGCCCCCGGGGGCGGATTCATATTCGGCGGGAGAGGAGAAAGCTGGAAACGGGTCGAATACGAATGGTCTCGTGGTGGATGCAGGCTGTGCTAGTCGGATGGCAGTTTGTCTGCTGGGCAAGGACGGTCTGACGAAGGGTGGCTGGGTTTAGCAGGAGAGAGGCGAGGCTACCTCAGCTGGGTTAGCTTTAACCCTTTGCGCTCGACGATTTTTTGGCTAAAGAAGGGTGCGAGTTGAAAAATTTTCCGCTGTAAGGCTGATGATATTTTTTCAGCAGTAAATAAGAAATCGTATAACTAACACCTAGAATTATTTAATTTCGATACCTTGCACACTGTTATATTATTTTAAATTTGATATATTAATTGATATCGAGCTTCGAAATTTTATCCAATGGTGACTGAAAGGCGCCTCTCAGTCACCGTTTAATCAAATTCTAAAGGTCGATGTTAATTGATACATGAAATTTAAAATTGCCCAACGAAAGTAAGATGCTGCTTGTCGAAGTAAAATAATTCTGCGTCTTAATTTGCAGATGATTTCTTATTTACTATTTTTTATTACTATTTTTCTAATGAAAAAATCGCCGAGTGCAAAGGTTAATATGGGGATCAAGTGATCGGTGGAGATCACTGGCTAGATAGAGACACGTAGTTCACGGAAATAGGTTCCTTGGTCTCTGGAGAACTTGACTCGAATGTTCACGGGACAAGGTGATAAGTATCGTGAAGAGATGGCAGGTCTTGATAAGGAAGTTGGTATATGTGCACGAGTAGGCTCTTGGTATGAGAAAATTTGGTTTAATATCGTAGAATGGCGGAAACTGATCTTGAGACACCGAAAATTGACGAAAGAACGAGAACAGAGTAACACGAACTCGAAACTCGTAAATTGATTTAACTTAGGAAAAGAGTACCAAGATAACGAAACGAAAACACACGAAGACGCTCTCTTATTTAACTCTCTTTCCAACACCAATTGATTTCTAAGCACTCTGTTTTTGGTCCTCAAGGACCATGCTTTTATGCTTTCCTTAACCTACGCTTCACCGCCCCCCTGGAACCACGCGACTTAATTTTAATTAAAATAACTTTTCCATTTACCCTTAGAAAATATCAATCGGTTTACAATTTGTTTCTGTTGGCAATAGCCGATTCGCAGTTTCCTTGGAAATGGTATCCTACAATAGTATTATCAGCTGAAGAGAATAAAATAAGCTTATAAGTAGAATGACGGCGGCTAGCTATGAAACAAGAGAGCTTCGCTATGTGCACGATCTTCTAATCTTTCTTAAAATTGACTGATTTCAGATTTTGACACACTGTCTTTGGCACACTGAGGGCAGAAGCTGGGGAGGGTTCTGGTGTTAGGTGTCCGCCAGAAACCACGATGGAACTGATGATCCCTATAGCTGCACAGCCGAGCTGCGCAGTGCGGGAGTCTTCGGTGAAGTTGTAGGGCCCAAACCGGCAAGTCCACTCACCTCGCCTCCTCGTTGGTGCCCTCGGGATCCAGTGGGTGGTGTCCCATGCGTTCGCGCATGCCACTGGATGCGAAAGAGGGAGTGGCAACGGGCCATGGAGACCTTCGGTTGGATCTCATATCCATGCCAGACCTGAAGTGGCCCAAGAGTAATACGCCAAATCGGGTACCTCCCCGGGCGTACTCCTAAAGCCTACTAGGGTCATGTACGGGTTGACTTCCTCCGCTGGTTGGACCGTGCTCTTTTCATTGGTATGATGATGATCTAAAATTCGCAACCAACATCTGCCGCTATATCCAAAATGGACCAGGTGCGGCAAAGCAGCGCATTGGCGCCGAAGTGCTTAAGAAACAATTGTTGTCTTTGGCACACTACGGACCATGGAGACCTTCGGTTGGATCTCATCCATGCCAGACCTGAAGTGGCCCAAGAGTAATACGCCAAATCGGGTATCTCCCCGGGCGTACTCCTAAAGCCTACTAGGGTCATGTACGGGTTGACTTCCTCCGCTGGTTGGACCGTGCTCTTTTCTTTGGTATGATGATGATCTAAAATTCGCAACCAACATCTGTCGCTATATCCAAAATGGACCAGGTGCGGCAAAGCAGCGCATTGGCGCCGAAGTGCTTAAGAAACAATAGTTGTTGTCTTTGGCACACTTTCTTTGACTGACTTTCTTGTACTGATCCTGCTTTACTTAGACTGCAAGCTCTTAGACTTTGAACATTCTCAGATTGAATCTCGCTCGTGCCTTTGTACCCTTATTTAAACCATTCCTTCTGTCCTTTTCTCTCACTCAGGCTTTCCTTCCCAATCATGCCCCTTTCCCCGTAAATTCGGTGGACTAGGTACTTCAAATACGTGCCGCACTCGTAAACTATCTTCCACTCGAGATCTTTTATTGCTACTAAAGAAAAATTAAATTATGAAACAGGTTATTTTTCTTTTTCTTTTTTTCATTTTTGTTCTCTGTCAAAATTTAATTCGAATATTTGAACATGGAAGGATAATGTAACAAAGGGATGGAAGGTTTCATGAGGGATATGTATAGGTTTGATAAAAGCTTGGTGTGAGAGGATTAATTTCAATATGATGATTTCTGAAAATCGCTGAAGAAGGATATTTTTATGATCTATCCAAGTGTAATTTTAATATTCGCAAAAATTATTTACCAAAGAGGAGAATGGTTTTTGAGGAGACTGAAGGTCTCTGAGGAGGTAACGAAACTTAGGTTGCGGGAAAATAGGTGAAGCTATAAATCAATTTGGTATGAGAGGATTAGTTTTAATATGGTACTTGGTGATCGCTGAAGATCACTGGAGAAATGATAAAGCGTAAGTTTCGTGAAAGTCATTTATTTTCTTGTCTATAAAATTAGTTAAAGGATGAATTTATGTCTTCGTAATTTTATTCGTATATTATTTGATATACCTATTGTATTTTTATTATCTATGATCTATTATCTATGATTGACATCCATTTGTCGTGATGATAAATGGAAATATGAAGGAAACGTTTAGAATTATCTTTAAATTTGCAAGAAATTTCAATGACGTTTAACCGTATTAATGGAAATCTATTTTTGGTTTATGTCGGTGGTAATGGCCTAAATAGCTGAAATAATGTCCACAAAATACTTGAGGCACGGGAGGAAGTAGGAGGACTGTCGATCCGTGCCGACCGGAAATATTGATCCACCGTGGAGGCTTTCGTTTCAGATGCGATAACGATTATGTAATTAACGACAAAGTTATGAAATAGCAGGGTATTGTTAATAATGTACAAAAGATTTTCTGTGCAGAAAGTTTCTGCTTATTTCGTTGAAATGCTTTTGAAAGAATTCAAAGGATGGAACAGTGTTATTAAATCGTCTTTAAAAATAAACTTGTACGTCAGTAAATATTATTCGTTTATATTCGTTTCTATTCTTGCTTATAAATTATTTTAGAAGAATATGTTTATAATATTAAACTAACAAATATCGTAAATTAATCAATACTTTATGACATTGATAATGGTTTATAATACTAAACTAATTTTAAAATAAAAATAATTTTATAGTAATATGTATTTTATTTGCTATACAATTATTCAAAAAATTATTCTATCGTTCCTCGGATAAAATTTTATAATTTAAAAAATAAATTTAAATATCTCCTAATTTTACTCGCATTAATAAAATCTCATTAATCACATTAATAACATAATTACTCGCATTAATTAAACATTACATTCGCCATAATATTAAAAAGGTGGAAATGGAAAGGTACGCGATAAAATGTAAATTAATCCGAAATTAATATCAAGATTAGAAATCTCACATTTTCTTTCCCCTAATAACCGAGTCGCCTAAAATACACAAACATTACTCCAGTACCTGGGAGATGACACGCCACTGTTACAAAGTCGAGGAAAAAAGAAGGAAATAAGAGAAAGAGGGCTCAAAGGAAGGAAACAGAGGGGAGGAAAAACCTGGGTAAAAATTAGAGAAGAAACGGAGGAACGTGGAATCGATTGTCCGTGATTGGCAATGGGAACGCGCGACTCGATTCGAAAATTCGAAACAAAGGTAATCGTCCCTCGGCGTAGGTGTCGCCATTACCGACAGAAATGCCGGACGTGCCTAAAAAGCATTCGTGCGAGAAAGCGATTGACCGAGTCGCTGGAGCAAATCAGATTTATCGGACACCGCCGGGGCCAGAATCGTCCTGAGTAATTAACCGAGTTATTCGTCGACGAGGAAAACCCGACTGCACACCGGACCCCCTCGAAGCTTCCTGACCCCCCGAGCCCCGTGGCTGACGTCATCCTGGCTTATGGACACGTTTCATACTTCCGTTCGGCCCACGGACACAACCTACGAGTGCAATCGTCGCGTGAGGCGCCGAATCTCCGCTAGTGACCTCTATACTGGAGGCAAAATGGCGGCGCGTATCTAGTAACATGGGTGGATGAAGAGAAATAATACGGAGATAATAAAATAATTCAATATATGAGGATGAAGGAGTATGTACTATATTAGGAAAAAGTTAGGTTAAGTCAAAGTGATAGATTCACTGCGATTGTATATATACTTTGGTAAATCGTTTAAAAGATCATTTCATGGAGTGACTCAGAGATTTTGTATGGAGGTAGATTCTTTTAAGGACGTTTATGGATTTATATGAATATTAGACAGGTTTTATGATGAAAAGAAAATTCCCTAGATGTGTCATGTCGGTTCATATTTGCGTTTGACCCGAGAAGTTTTGTCTAGTGACTTCTATGTCCTAAGCAAAATGGCGACGTCTATTTAGTGACATAAATGGATGAAAAAGAATAATACAGAAACATCAGTGAGATAAAATACGTGGTCATGTGGATGTTCGTATTAAGTTAGTAAAATGTTAGGTTAGGTTGTAGATAGGCTTACTGTGACTGGATAAACCGTATGAATGGTAATAAAAATTGTGTTGAAGTGTAAATTGGAATCTGGATTCGACGAATGAAATTAAAATACGTCACATGCCAACTGAGTTCGATAAAAATCTAATTTTTCGAATTTAATTAAAACGGATTGATATTTATTAATTGAAATATTTTGGAATTTTGTTATTTCTCTTTTCAATATGGTAAAACCGTCTGTTCTTATTAAGTTTAGACTTGTCAAACGGTTTTAATGGAACGACACTTTTGTCTTTCGATTCTGAGGCGATCTTCGTGTTTCTTTTTTACCTTTTTCTTTAATATATGTCACTGTAATCATCTTGAAAGCCGTTATCATGAAATAGTAAAAGGAGGTTACCATTCCATTTAAAAAATCAAACGCGACCTTCGAGATCTCCGACGCCCCTATACCCGCAGGGAAAATGGTACCTTATTGCGAACTTATTGAGACTATGGAAATTATAAACGAAAAAATCGTGGAGACTATACCGATAACGAGTGGTAAAAATTATAAACACTATAAAATTAGCGAAACAATATTTAAATGAAATACATTGAAAAAGTTTCTAGACTTTTTAAGTATTTATATTTAAAATATAATATAATTTAATAATATAATTTATATTAAAATATTTGCAATATTTCAAATGTCGATTTAATTCCGTAATAATTTTCAATAGTCAATTTTCCCTTGGATTTTACATATTTCTCGAGGCTCGTTCACGAAACTCGTAAATTAATTACGCCTGGGACCGAAAAGTATCTTGACCGGCCTATTTATTTAATGTTTAATTAAACTTTTACCCGATCGCGAAGTTTTTCACTCGAGTACCATTCCTTAATTAACTTATAAAAGATACCAGAAATAATTTCCGCTAACTACCTTGATTTAATCTGCAAACGGATCTAACTATTAAATTACTCGCTTATCAGTAGAGGTAGTTTATTTCCAAACAAAATGTAAATTAGCCTCTTCGTTCATTAAAACAAGTGAAATTAACGAATATTAAAAATTTAACATTCTCGCTATATTAATTAACAGTTAATAAGTAACAATATTGCAAATGCTTTTAATACCAATAAAATGTATATTATACATCAAAATTTCTTGTTATCTTATTTATTACTAATTATGCCTCGTAAATTGATTATAAAATTAAATAGAGAAAAATATATAAAGTATGAAACGTGCGATATTTTCTTTCTTTCTTCGAATTTCTCGTGGATTTATCAAAAGCGATGTTGAATCAATATACTTGGGAAGTTTTATCAACTTTATTATTAATTCGATAAATCCATCGCTAAATTTCTTGATAAAACAATTAAAAGTTTGTACAGCGAACCGTTGCTAGAAAGGTGAAAAAACAGTGACTTACTCTTATTTCATGGAAATACTGTCACTATTTGTTTTCTGTTATTTATCCTTCGCTTCGCCCAGTGATTTTCTGTTTGCTCTGAAATATGATTTTCTATTTTCCAAATATTCGACACACGAGCAACGATTTTATACATTAACAATCTTCGTGCAATTCTCCAGTCAGTACCATTCCTTCCTTTTCCCATGCTGTTACGCCTTGCACCGGTGCGTGTAATGCCCATTTCATACTGGAGGGACAAAGATAATATGAAACATTTGGATAGTACAATATTTCGTTACACCAAAATTCGATTAAATCCTACAGAGCTTGAAAGAATTTAATTCTGAAATCGTGATCGTAGAACAGAAATATATAATTCTATCATTAATTATCAGTAACCAGAGTACTTATTGAAATTAAAAGATAATCAAAATCTAAAATATCCTATTTACCTACTAAAATTCGATCGAATCCTAACCTCCAAACTAACCTCTAAAATTCATATATAAACAGGTATAATTATTTCCAAATATTCCAACTGTGATTGTACAACGAAGGAATAAAATTTCACTCTGAATACTAACTACTGAAAATTTTATACTAATTTTGAAATTTCTATCATTAATTATCAATAACCCGAGTACTTATTGAAACTAAAAGATAATCAAGATCTAAAATATCCTATCGTACTAAAATTCGATCGAATCCTAACCTCCAAACTAACGTCTAAAACTTAGATCTAAACAGGCACAATTATTTTCGAAAATTCCAACTGTGATCGAACAACGAAGGAATAAAATGCCACTCTAAATGCAAATTATTGGAAATTCGATACTAATTCTGAAATTCCTATTCCCATTAATTATCAATTCGATTGCTAAACCGACTTACTCGAACGGAGAGAAAATCAAAGCTTAATCGTACTTGGCAATCGTCCAGAAGCCCTTTCGCAAGACTCGAGAACAGGACGAAGCCCTGTATGGAAAGTAATTACCGCGAAAGCGAACGGAGAAAGTATCATTATCCTCAATTTCACGGTTGTTCGGCGAGTAACAAAGAATAATCGTGAAGAAAAAGAAGAAATATCGGAAACGGCAATCCGTTCGCGGAACAAGCGAACCCTTTTGTTTGCTGAAGATCTCCAGTCGAAATAGAGCTACTGATAACGAGTCTCACGCACTAATAATCTTATAATAGCTCTGACAGCATCCTTCGATCGTTCGTCGTCTCTTTTAATTCCTTTGAATATAACAAGGAAAGGCATTCGAAGCCTTATAACTTTGTAGCGACCATCATTCTCACTCTCGCCACCAGATGGATCCCTACTTGAAGGAGGTTCGAGCACTTTCTCGCAAGTCCTCGGTGAATCCTCGACCTCCCTTAAATAGAAGTTCCTATGTTATCTAAGCAACCTTGTCCAAGGCAGGGCCTGCTAGAATGCATTAACGCATTAAACGTATGTTAAATTGGAGAAAATTGGAATTGGCCTGCTACAATGCCTTAGTGACCCACTAGTCCCACTAGCAGGCCCAGAACGAAACGCTCTCCCCTCCCCTACGTCCTTCTACCTGCTTCGTATCATAGTACAGTGACCAAGGGGACACCAACTGACAGACCATCGTAGGAACTACTACCCACAACTCTTTCGATGACATTAAATGTCTTGTCACCATGATCTTCTTAGTAAAAATTATGAATAAAAATTGTCGAAGTAAAAATTAGATACTGCAACATAGGCACTGTGGCATGAATGAAAAATATGAATCTCTGACTACATTAACTATAAAATCACTGAGAATAATTGAAACAGTGTTATAAAAATAAATAGGTACATATAAAATTATGTTTCTACCTAGATCAAGTATGAAGAGCAACTGCTAATCTACAGCACCTTCAGAAACAGAATATTTGAGGTCAATCGCTATGACTGGTTTGGTAGTCTTAGTATTAATATAGAAATAGGAATTTAGTCTAAATATTTGTGGTAAATGGCTGCCTGAGTTTCGAATGTTAGAGATTCGAGGAATAACTTAGTTTATGGCATCAGCAGTTGAGGTTAGTTAGCAGCATGGGTGAACGTAGCTAAATGAGTTCTGTGAATGCCTGAGTACCCTCTCCGAAGAGAGTAGAAGGAATTGATGTATTCATGAATTTCATCGATGAATTAAATACAAAGATTGGTGTTCAAGCTGCAGTTAAATAATTCAGCTATAGTAACACCATTTTCAATGCTGTACTCGAGTAAATGAATTCTTTAATACTTGAACACACGGGTAGCCGGATTCGGGCAAGTTGTGCAACTTGTAGAACTTCATGGAATCGCTAATACCACGTGTAACGCGTGCAACGTCATACTTGATACTCGCATCTTAAACTTCTCGAGAGCACGACTCCGTGACTTCATAGTTCCTTTAGAATTCGTGTCGAAGTCTCCTGTCAAAACCAAACTTCTCGTATTTATTCACTCAGACAACCAATTTTCTCTAACTTTATCGCGGGACACCTCTGTCGAAGAGTTAGCAAAGAGAGAACCTTGTCGTTTGCAAAAGTGAAATAATCTCTGATGATCTGTGATGATTCGTGGTTCCAAAACCATCACTCTGTGGTTGAGAAACACTGATCTAATCAATAGATATAATAAAAGCTCCACAATTTTTAATCTAAATAAAAATTAATTGAAGTAAATGGCAAAGAGTAATACGTTTGACATCTGACAAGTGAAAAATTCCCTAGATCTCTCTAGGTATTATCACAACGAGATGACCCTGTTATTTACAACTTTATTGTTATCATAATTGTTATTAGAAAGTAATTGTTATTTACACTGTTATTTACAATTTCTAACGATGAATATGCATCCTGTTACTCAATTGTTTGGTCTCGTATGACAAATTGTCAAAAGAGATCTTATAAATCATCAAGACAGTCACCACTTGCATTCCAGACATCTCGTAGTGTACGTCTAATCGATCAGACATTTAATCGACTATACTAGACAACACTGGAGGATCTGTAAACCTTCGGTCCAAGTGTAAACGTGTCATAATACGGTAAACACTGTCAAAAGGTTATAGGTTTATCCAGGAAACGAGATATCTCCTAAAGAACTTTAGATAACATCGCGTCTGGGTAGCATTGCACAGTCTTTGGCAGAACCGTTCGTCTATTATCAAGAAAGGCGATTTCCACTGGTATAGGGATCGTTGTTCCTGCGATCAGTCGGGCACATGGTCAGAAAACTGGTTCACCGTCGATATGATCCGGTGATGCGGAAAACGAGCTGAAGGATAAAGCGGCCCAGCAAACAGAGGCGTGTTTAGATACACGCGGACAAGTTTCTCGTTCAATTTGACTTTGCCGTCCTCGGCTTTGCGAACGTCCAATTCAATTAAGCGTTACAACCGAGTCGACCAGCTACGAAACCGGCTAAACAACGCGCGAATCGCGTAACAACAACTGCTTAAGCCCTCATTGTAGTCGAATCCTGTGTCTCTACTAGGGATTTAGGCTATGTGCGTGTTCTTCGACTTGTTCCGGTCACTATAATTTTCATTGGGCCGTATGATGACAGTGACAAGCGAATGGAGTCAATTTTAAACATTTTGACAGATTATTGATACTACTGAATTTGTGGAGGCTGCTTAATTTTCTTGTTCTTTGAGCTTTGACAACTGTTAGCTCAAAAATTGGGATTCATGATAGTCTCTCTGTAATAATTAAGTTGCATATAGGATTAAATTGCAAGATTGATAAGGATACGTTGTTTAATCCTTGAGATTTTAATAAACCAGTGGTTCTCAAGCTGTAGTACCAGTGATCTGTTTAATCGTTGCATAAATCATCTTGACAGCGAAAAAATTCGAATCTTCGTGGTGCAGCGAGAGGAAAAGAAAGGGGAGAAAGTGAAATGCGACATCCACTGAATTTTTCACATAGAAAATGGCGGTGGACAGTCAAGCGGAATTCAATTAGACGGTTTATTCAATTTAAGTTTAATTGAAAGCGTGCCGTTAAACGACACGGACGGGGGTGGGGAGTTAGGCTAATGATAAAGTTTCCTAGTCAACGAATGCTAATTTTAAGGGAATATTCAAACACTCCGTGCAGTTTGTAAAATATTCCAGTGCCCTCTCGACTCTTTTAACGACTCGGATTTAATGAACCGTCCCAGGTCGAAGCGCCACTTACAACCGAGAAAACGGAAAGTTTAAATGTTAATGCGACTCGCCTGTGAAAGCACTCGTAAAACGATGAAAGGCAAACGAGACGCATGATTCGAGAGAAAAAAGGTGAAACAGCGAGGAGAGAAACTGCTGGTAACCCTGCTTTGTATATCCTGCGTTCTTTCCGCTCTTTCATGCTCGAAACTGCGTAAAAAATTGCTTCTTGCACGGATTTAATGAATTTATAGAGTTTTCGTAACGAGCACTGTCCTATATCGCGTAATATTTATAAATTCTTTTGCTCCCCGACGAAGCATTGGAAATATCGTGCCATTCGTAACAATTTTGGAAAATTCTAAATAAATATTTAAAATTTCTAAATTTAAAAAATTTTGTAATTTCTCTAAAATCTTTTCCTGTATTTTCTAATATCTTTTCTAATATTTCCAATTTTCTATATAAGTTTGTAATAATTTTTCCAATATTTCCAATTTTCTAAATAAGTTTGTAATATTTTTTCTAATATTTCCAATTTTCTAGATAAGTTTGTAATATTTTTTCTAATATTTTTTCTAATATTTTTTCTAATATTTCCAATTTTCTAGATAAGTTTGTAATATTTTTTCTAATATTTTGTCCAATATTTCCAATTTTCTAGATAAGTTTTTAAAGACTCCCAAGTTCCAAATAAATTATTAAATTAGAACACGTTTCCAATGATATCGCGAAGGATAAAAATATAAAAATACGAAATGGGAAAATAGTAACAGGGTGTAATTAGAAAAAGAAAGCGAATCTTGAAAGCCTTGTCCAGTTTCGAGTCCCGAGCACAGACGTAGCGGTGACTCAACAGGTACCGAACAGGAACAGAATAATTCCTCCGGAAAGTTTTCACTCATTATGGATGCGCCTTGCTCGTGCGAAAGTTCCAACGCGACTAGAAACCACGAAGAACCCGTGTCCTACGACGCGTCTTTGGGGAATAGACGAACTGAGGAACGATGTTTTCAAACTTGCTCGCAGAATGAAAGGAGAGATTTGTTTGGCTTCAGACTTCCTGCCATGGCAAACAAATATTTGGACAAGGTCGTTCGGGAAAAGGAATACAATTCTTAGGCGGTTGACGATTTAACGATTTACACGTGTGAGCAATGATTTGGTTATTGAATCTATCGACAACGTGTACATAAAATTGCATAATGTGAATAAAATAAAATACGATAATTAAGAATAAATTACCAAAGAATATAGCAATGAAATAAAAATAAAATGTTATATTTAAATAAAGATTGTTAAAACGAGTATTTTTTAATGTTAAGGAAATTTATTATACGAGATGATTTCATAAAAGGAAATGTTGATTGAAATTTTGAGATTGCAAAGGAAGTAGATAGTAATATTTTATTAAGTATTAAGTAACATCCTGTATCAGTTCCAATAGATTTCCAAGAATGGCCTTTTTTATGCCTTTACGGTCCACTTTATGACTCCATAATGTGATCATAAAGTACTGCACGAAATACTTTCCCAGGGATAGCGGGACATTTATTATCGGGACGCCATAATATCAAATTCTCCATTAAAAACTTGCGTTAATCCAATTTTCAAATTTTCAAATTTCAATTCGAAAAACACTAAATTTCATTTTATACTTCCCTATCACTCGAGAGAGCTCTGTATATTATCCATTATCTGTCGAATATATCACTGCAGCGTTCTACAATCATTGACTTACTCTACTTAATATCCTCATTGACCCTTTCTTCTACTAGCATCCTTCGCACCTCCATTCCTATTTTCTCATTTTCATCTCTCTCTTTCTCTCTCTCTCTCAATTAAACCTTTCTTTCTTTCTCTCTCTACCAATTAAACCTCTCTCTCTCAATTAAACCCCTCTCTCTTTCTTTCTCTTTCTTTCTTTCTTTCTCTCCCTCTCTCTCTCTCTCTCTTTTTTTTTCTCTTTCTCCCTGTCTCTCTCTATTACCCCTCTCTCTTAAAAATAGCATAAAAATCCCAACGAACCGAAAACCACGGAACCCTTGCAGCCCCCTCAGAGACGATTTCAAAGGAATTTGCAACGCAGCTATACATGGAAACCAGCCTTGAATGCAGCAATTGTGCAACAATTGTGAACAAGAGTCGGAAGCCTGACCAGCCCATCTTAACGTAATCGATCTCCTCCTCGAAGCTGAACCCATGCCCTCCGGTACTATTGTACATGCACACACGTGTTTGCACGCGTATATCACGCAGGGGCAGCTCACTGTTTTGGCTATAAGACCGTAAACAATGGCAGGTAACCGGGCCGAGATAGCGGCCACATACAGGCGAAATTAGTGGACATGCAATATGGGACGTGGAAGACGGATAAGGAACGATCCGCTTTTAATTAGAATTAATTTATAGCCGGCTGCGTCACAATCGAAGGCTCGTTGAACTATTTCGTTAATGGCGGACAGGAGGAGTATCAACGCTGATTGAAAGTGCTCGGACGATTGCGTACCGATAGTAGCCAAGTTTATCCGTCGATCGTTTCGGGAAATCTGCCGATATTGTATCCCGTGATCAACTATGTTGGTAGAGGTTAGAATTATGTAGGTTATGTTCGGGTACCATTGTGAGGAGGAAGTGGAGTTTTGGTGATGTTGATTGTTAATTGTTTATGATTATTATGTTGATGTAATTTGGGGTGATTGGTGTTAAATGACAGTATTATATATTATTAATAATTTTTGTTATAGTTATTGGTGTTATGTGTCGTATATAATATCATGTTATATATGTGATGTTATTAGTGTTGTATGTTAATTATTAGTATAGTTTACTTATATTCTCATATTTTTATTTACTCTTCATTTATATTGGCTTCATTTAATTTCATTTATTCTGCTTTCAATTCACTTCCGTGCCCAATATTCGGTAATTTAATGCAATTAAACGCGATAATGTGCATGGAATTAAATTCGATACGCAATGAGATTAATGTGGTGGAAGAAGGTATTTCTACGAGTGTAAAATATATTTTTGGGTATATTACGTAGAATCAGTAGTAATTATTATTAATGATTAATTGATTTATCTTTTTCACTACATATCGTTCATTCAATTCCCTTGGATATTATAAAAATTTATGTTTGATAATAATACACAGCTAATAATTTATCGTTAATATTTATGCGTTTTACAGCTTTCTTCCAATTGTTTCATAAAATTAATTCGCACAGCTCGATTCGATAATGAAGGAATTTCAGGCGATTAAATAGGATTTTTATGAATAAAATGTGTATTTTTAACAATACATATTATTAATCAATAATTTGATTATCAATTTATTGAAAGTTGCTTAAAGTGCGTATCCAGAAACAACAAAGAATTTGAAAATCAGAATAATTGGTAAAATTGTTGAATTGTTATTAAAGAAAAATAAATATATTAATAATTGATTCTCTATATGCTGTAAAAACAAAAATTCTATTATTACTTTCACTGTTAATAATTGAAATTATTTATATTACCTTTCTCTTTACAAAATTGTATTAATTTGAATTTAATATTTTACAAAATTCTAAAACTGAAAGAATTAATAATAAAATTTTTGTTAATCTGATCATTTATCGTCAATTTGATATCAATAATTCATTTTCAGTCACTTAATTCGTACATTCAACGCCATTTTATAGTATTGAATATTTGTAATATATAATTATAATCTTTTTCTGTAATTTTGCAATTATGTATACCGTGTTATTCAACTGAAGCCATACATTTATACTGTGCACAGAGGAATAAAGGATTTCCCTCGTCTGACCAATATTACGTCCTACTACTGAACCAATCCTAGTTCGCTGAAATATTCTGAAATTTTGTAATAACCCGACGCTAAATCAATTTTGACTCCTGTTACATTTAAAAATACCCATAGCCCGTAATCGGATAAATTGAATGAACAATTTCTATTTAACTTCAGTCGATTAATAAATTCGTCCTGCCAGCTTGCCCAGGCTACAAATTAATTCAACAAACGCGAACGGTACTCGAGCAAAAATCAGTATACCACGCGCTTTCGCGAATAGAGCCGGATAAATTTTAAAAACGAATCCGCAAAATAGGCGACTACGTGGCGCTGTGCAATCGAAACGAATTGATTAATGAAAAGCACTGATGAAAGTTTCAATTCGATTTGATTCCGGACTGGCCAACTGTGCAACGACGAAAAGCGATCAAAGCCCTCGAAGCGAAGCATTTTCGAAAAGTTTCACAATTTGAAATAATCAGCCGTGTTTCCTTTGAAAAAGATCTCGTCAGGCGCCATTTCATCGGCTTCATAAGCATACCGAATAAAACAGGTATGAAAATAAGCTGACGTTAACGGAAAAATATTTTCTATCCTTTAAATGTGAAAGGAGGGAAGAGAAACAAAATTGAGATGCGATTGAAACATACAAAAATCACGAAGTTTCATTTTAATTTCGTACGAATTTCGATATTCCGATTTTATGTCTCGAATAACAAACTTGCGCCAGATTTATGAGCTGCTTAGTCAAAAGAAACATCTATAAAGTAAAACCAATTGACTGAATTTGAGAAATAACAGATTAAAATTTATAATGAATTTATAATAAGCGAAATTTATCGTCAGCGTTCTGTTAAAGTTATGATCCATATTAAAATTAATTTTATACTAAATTTTACATTCCCGGAATTTCATTTTAGATTTATAAATTTTATATTAAATTTAAAAATTGCATATCTTCAAATTTAACATTGGATCTCTTAATCTATCCAATTAATATAAAAGATATGAATGTACGAATTTATTAAATCTAAGAATTTTTTAATTTATTATATTTCTAATGGAGAAATCTATAAATACATTAAATTTTGTAAAATTCGAAATTTAGGAATTTTTGTCGAATTTATGATTAATAGTCGAGAAAATGAAACCAGATAGTACCTCTGATTAGGTTACTTCTATTTTACCACGTGATCAAGGCTTCGTGAGCTGTAGACTATATCAGCAGCGCCATCTTTCCGCTTTTCGTCTTTATACGTCTAGGTCTCGCAGGAATTCCGGCGAAGATTACGATGGCCGACGTGTGCACGTCCGAGATATTTATTGATTTTCTTTTTCTTTACACTCGAGTTGCAGTTCGCGACGCGAAGGTCGAGGCATCACGAACAGTGGAGCTAGCCTAGACCGTGTTTCGATTAAAATTTTCATCCCCGAAACTTTTCCATTTAATCTTAGTCGAAATTCCATAACTAGCTAAGACCACCACACATAACCTATAAAACGAACCTCCAAGTCTCTTAAAATAGATGCAAAATCTATAACTTCAAGTTCCTAGATGCACATACATTTTATATCAAAGGTAGTTCAATTATTTATTTATCATTAAGGGTGCACGTTATTTATTTATCATTAAAGTCAAAGTATCGATAATTGTATAATTCACGAAATGGTAAATATCTGTTTTAAAAAAATTAGCTCAAAATTGTTAAAAAAATTTCTTCTTTATTCTTCATTATTCACTATTCCATTTAGTTTGCAATTATCAATAGGTAATTTTGTTTATGATATATCGTATTATAATGTATTATTTTTAAATTGATATTGAACAGTAAAAAGACGACCTAATGCAAGGCTGGGCATTCAAAACGCTTAATAGTGATCGCGTAAACTGAATGGCAGCTGGTATTCCCACCGCAATGCCACTGTTGTTGATATCGAATTACATTTTCAACGCGTCAGCCTACGTACACTTGATATCCGACCACTTATGCGGTTATATCACTGACAACAGTTCCCGTTTCGAGTTTTCGCTTGATGCCTGATTTATGATTGACCAGTCCACTTCGGCAGCAACCTTCTGGTGAACTGTCTCCCGGCCGACGTTCATCGATCGGTTCCGTGAATTGTATTTTATTTTATTTTAATTAATCGCGGAATCTTGTTGCATAAATTTTTCAATCAAATATAAACGGAATATTAAGTAGCAAATATTGTCTGATTAACTGGGGTATTTATTGCGTTATGCGATAAACAATGCGCGTTTGCTATAGTTCGCAGACCATGTTTCGAATTATCCTGATACTTCATAGGCGAGGAAATTAATATCATAGTTTGCTCATAGATCAAGAAGATCCTATTACCCATTATGGGATAACACTGATGCCTGTTAACGAATAACCGAGTTAGAATAATCCCTGACCTTGTTTAGTGTTCGGAATTTTCGTGCCAGGTCTTCGTACTTGGTTATCCTATTAGTTTTCGCGGTGGCTGAATCAGGTATAGTTCGAGACGTATAATACGAGATTGCTGTTTGTTTTAACTGCCATGGTAATAGGTATCGAATTATGTTCGTCCTAGAAGTGCTTTCCTAGCAACACAAATCAGTTTTCTTCTCGTGTTGGTCGAATAAAGATTTTTCCAGTAGTATAGCCCGTCGTTGGTCAGACGTGTTTACGTGTTATATATGGCGCGGTGTAAATCAATTTTTGGCAAGGCCTACGCTGGCATTCTAATGAAATAAATCATCAAAATTGCGTTGCCTTGTAACCCTTATTTATTGATTTATCAAATACATAAATCAGAAAATTGTTTGCAGTAATAAATTTCTTCGCTGTTTTAATCTCCTATTTTTAATATCTTCTGACAATTTCTCAATTTTTAATGGTATTTTTAAATACCTCATTTTCCAACAAATGACCAATTAAAAATACGTCATATGCAAAAAAAGCTATTTGAAAATGCTATAAACTCTTTCCATCGCTGTGTACCGAAATGTTAATTAATTTCCATTCTCATTTTCATTTTTAATCCCAGTTTTCGTATTTTTACATCGTTCCACTTTTGTCGCAGATATTACCTTTTCTACTACTCGTTCTATTATAAACGAATCCGGCAGTATCCCGAATCTCCTGAAATTTTTATTTACCAGCAAAAATCAACCCTTCTGGCGGATCCTTGCCTGCGCGAAATAATTCGATTCTTCAGCGAGTTATAAACACACGCCTATGTACGTATATACACACTGGTCTACGGGAAAATCCCCTGATATTCTGTAGTCGCGGGTTGTAAACATTTTTTTCTGTTCACTCCTCCCTTTTTTCTCGTTTCTTTTCCCTTTTACGCGACAGCGAAAACTCTCCAATTACGGAAACGTGCTAAGTAGGTCGACACGTACTTCAGCCACGATACTAATTTTCTTTGCCTGCTACATTTTGTAACATGGCCGCCTAACTCGGAAATAAGCGAACGTAACGCTAATTGATACCCATTCTCTTCGTCTCACGGGTCCAACGTTCGATTGGAATCACGATTTTAATTTCACAGCTGATTGTCGATTGTAGCCAGTGATATGAAAGGTAAATTCGATATTTCTTGTAGAAACACTGATTTCTGGTTATTAGGTCACCCCATAAGTAACGAGGTTTTTCTGGGCTTGGAACAATGGGACTCGTCACGATAGGGGGTTCCATGAGAAAGGAACAGAGGGCTTGAAAGGGAAGTAGCAAAAATTGTGGGAAATCTTTTTGCTTAGATTTTCTTTTCACTTTGGATTTTCGTATCTTCTTGGCGGCGAAATTTCTTGGTCGTTAGGCGTGAAATGTAGGTTAGGTTGGTTAATAAGCAGTGTCGGATTTTTACTGTAGATGGCGTTGCTTTGTTCCTCGACACGACAGCGGTGTTCCTGACCTATTGAATATGATCATTATACCATAATGATATACTATAATATAGTTGGGTAAATGTTGAATGATAAGCTACGGTAATTGTTATATTAAACTATTTAAGTTAAATATTGGGTACTCGAAGCGATTATGGCATTGTAGATAGCGTCGTGATAATTAGTGTCACAGTGAATTATTACGCGTTGAGACAACAATTACCGGAAGTATCGGTTGATGCAACGATTATCACGGATAATCGTTAAATATTTAAACAGCTAGCGATAAAATAGTAATCGTTGTGGTCGTATAAATTAGTATCGAACATTTACCGTGGCCATTATCAAGAATCATAGCTCAATAATGTGATATTGCAATGGACCATTTAATGGCTAGTACAATCTGTGGAACATGTATATTTAAATTCTTTTCTACATTCGGTATAGTGTTGGAATAATTTTTGACTACATTTAGTACGATATTTAACACTGTGTTTAGCATAATATTTAATACTGTTCTCAGTACTACAGTATTTGGTACGATATTTAAGAACGTATGCAAAATAATAATATTAAAACAATATTTAATATATAATTAATATAGTATAATAACGTTAAAATATCTAATACATATTTTTATAAATAGGCGTCTCTCTAACACTATATGTTACACGTTTATCTACTAAATTTTCATTTAATTCTTTCAATTTTAATTCTTTCTGTACTACCCTAATATATAATTTTGTTTAACCAAATCACTCTTTATATCTACTACCAGTGCTTAAATTTTCGATTAAACCTTCCACCATATTTTGGCTAAATATTTATCACAGTTACTAAAATAATCCGCATAAAAATACCTCCAGTTAAAAAATTAAGGTAAATGATACAAACAATTATATCTTTTCTGTCAATAACTATACGAAATTCTGATTGGAGGGGGTTAACATCAACGCCCCATCCCTTTCAACAACGAAAGAGTTTCATATTAACTATCTAATATCGATCTTGTAGATTATCCATTACCTCGATCAGTTCACGGATACTTCATCGTCAATAAATCCGTATTAAACAAAAATCAGCCGCACTTCGTGGGTTTGACGTGCATAATACCGAGAACATCGTCGAGGTGTATCGGTATTGATAATTCCAAGGCTTCCTTCGATAAAAATAAATTGATGAATTTACGAACGTGGAAAAGAAAATTATTACTTAGAAAAATTAAATTATATCACGTTAATGAGATACCGAGGTACACGATATTAATGAGGATGAAAAAGATTACGATTCTTATTCCTATTTATAATACTACCATTATTCGTATCATGGGGACGGAAATTATTACCATTATCGTTATTAATGAGAATGGAAAATGAATACATGGAAATTAAATAATATACGAGCATCAAACGTGTGATGCAAGAAAATTTCGACAGATGAATATTGCATAGTATCAAAGCAGGAATATAACGGCAATATTCATTTGTACTCGTCAATTTTATGTATATTCATAAATTTTCAAATTAGAAAATTACCTTTTCGAAATTATGACAATATTTATTTGATTTTATTTTTCGAGATGTTTACCCATTACCAAATAAAATGAATATATTATTTATCTAAAAATAAATATTGGGAGAGAATACAAATAAAATAAAATAAAATAAAATCAGGTTTGACGTGCATAATAATAATAATAATTATTTCCTCTTTCCAAAATTTTTGTAGAATTTCCGTGATTATTTCATCAGCAATGATTAATAGAATGAATTTAGGGATTAAGGACGGATGAGAATAATCGTCGAAATTGTCAGAATCAGATCACGAGCATATAGGAAGTGTTAATGGTATTGAATACAGCTCTCAAGATGAGGTGCCATCAACTATAATCACCCACTTCGACGACTGAAGTAAATGAACCACTTATGAAGAGCGTGAGTGCTCTAGCGAGACACGAGCAGTAAGAGGGTTAAGTTGATTAACGTGATGGAAATGGTGTTAAATGACGATGTTCGCGATGCGAACTTTTGGTACCGATAGGAAAAGAATTTCGACAATGTATATTCCATTAATCTGCTAAAAATGGTAATTACCTTTTATGTAGATATCGCGTAGTTGCCTTCCAAAGGATTAACAATTTGAACCGTGTTAAATGTAAAGAGAGAATATAATTGGGTACATGTGAAATAAATTTGGAAAGAAAGCAACAGTAAGGTTAAGAAGCTTTCAGAATAAATTTTTAATATAAAGAAAGGAAATAATAGGAACTATAATAAAATATTTCAACGCAGTTTTTAACGTTTATGATGAATTCACTATTCCTTGGCAACTGTGAAAAATTCATCTAGAAGATGCTCAATTTCTAGATAAATTTTAAATTTCGAGAATTATCGTAATCTTATCTTTTCCTCCTTCTCTTGTAACCAGAATTACACGAACGCAATAAAATTTGATAACAAAGGGAAATAATAAATTGATAATAGAAAAGGAAATATTCAGATATAAATATATATAAATGTAATTTAAAAAGTACGTATAAACAACTCGATAAATTACACGATAAAAATGACCCAATTTGTATAATAAATAACCCAAAATCAATTAATAAAAATAAAAATAAAACGGACAACTCGGTGAGCGTTAGAAAAATATTCGATTGGAATAATAAATAAAATCACTGGGAATAAATAAATAAATAAAATTCGAACAGGAATATACGATATAGGATGATAAAAAGCAAGTAGAGACGAGAAAGGGATAACTGGCAGAGAAAGAAACACGTTCGTTCGCCTAACTCACATGGCCGCGCAAAACCGCGATCGCGTGGACAAACTAGCGCCACGATATGCATGTAACTAGCGCTGCAGTGGTGGAAAGAAGGTGGACAAAGGTCGGCCGTTTGATCAAGTGAAAGCTCGACAGCGTGCAAGCGTGTCGACACGTTGTTTGCGCGACGTCTCGGGACTTTCGAGAAAGCTCGTTTAACAGGGCTTGTAACGATTTATGCATTAATAGCTGACAGCCACGGAATACTCATTAGCTCTCCCTTGGTGGTCTTTCGCTCCTTTTAACTTCTCATTAGCTATTTATATCTTCGTTACTCGTGTGGCCGCACGTTTCACCGTGTTCTTCGACGCCCTGCGTCCGCGTGGCACGTGCGTCACCGTTCTCACGAGGGATTAACGGATGAAATTTTATTTTCGTCATTCGGCTGTCTATATGGCCAAGGATTTATACGCGGATATCGATAGTCGCGAAAGGACTTCCCGAGATGGAAGCCCGCTCGAGGACCGTGGGAAGATGGTGATTCGCAAAACGCGATCCTGCGACTTTGACTGGCTTCTGATCGAATTTATATATGTATACTACTTGTAGTATGTATACTGATAAATCCAGGATACTTTAAAAGACACGGTATATTAAAAATAGCGTGCCACCTGTATTTAGTATACTATACTTAAATATACAAAAAGGATAATTAATTAACACTAGATTTACGGAACCCGTCAATTTGCTCCAACTATACGATGGTAACAGATTTAGTTAACTTATATTAAGACTGTCAATATAATATATAATTGTTTTTAAATTAAACTAATCGTTATAAAAGGCAGATGCTTTGCCTGTCAATTTGACAGGTGTCCTTAGAAATAGGTATACAGATAGCGTCCGTAAACCTAGTGTTAAATGATTAATATACTATACCATATTCTGGTAACTAAATAATACAGTATACTAAAATATAATTTTTTAATAAGTATGATATACTTCTAAAATTTTTAAATTTACTTTTTTATTCGCTTTTAATTAATATATTTTAAATTATTATTATTCTACTGTCTTTAATATTTTTAATAATTCTTCTATTTTTAATAATCCAGTTCTTTTCTAAAATTTTCCAAGTCTTCGTCACTTCTATTCTGACGCATCTCGCTTTTTATTATTCCTACCCTGAACCCGAGCAGAATTCACTAAAATTTTTCGCGTCCATGGAAATTCCTTTGACTATAATAAATTCGACTAAGTGAAAACTCGAGAAGTATCCTTCAGAAAAATCATGGAAAATCGTCGGGTGGAGCACCTAACTCGACTATATGAACAGGATGGAATAAGTAACAGCGACGTATCCTCGAACAGGCGTCGAAGAGGATGTCGCCAGGATGATCCCTGTCCCCAAGGGATGTTGCTGTCCTCGAAATTCGCCGACTTTCAACCTTATCTGGCGTCGGGAGGGTTCCAGGTACGTCTCGAAAAATATTTCGCGATGATCCAATTCTTCGAAGAATATCCGTAATCGCCGTCGCTTTCGACCACGAGGATCATCCTCTCTATTAACTCCACTCGACTCTCATCTAACTCGAGGAATCGAAATTATTTGCAACGACGTTCAAGATCAGCATCCTCTGACTCAACGTAATGCTCCTACTTAAAAATACACCTATCGATGAATTCCAAAATCGTCGAAATAAATAAAATAATTTAACACGGCACTCGTGCTAACAGCGAAAGAGCAAAAATGTAAAGAAACAGAACGGAGACCCAAATTCTATCTGCTTTCGACTATTTTTCTAACCAACTGTACCTCGAGGAAGTTGGACCAAACCTAACCTAACTCGACCCTGGCGAACACAGCGAGCACCAAGTAAAATAAATTAAAATCCCCGTGAAATTTCACAAAGAATCAGCCCGTAAACCGGTAATTCCAATCCAACCGTACGAATATACGAGTCTACATTATTTAAGCGAAACGCTAATTATTAATTTCCGCTGAAAGCCCGCGCGCGCGCGCACTGTTTTCCGCTACTCTGTCTCCCGGACAAATTAATTGCCTGTTTATACAAGCCGAACTAGCAAATCTATTTCACGGTAACATGTTCCTTCAAACGCATCCTCTGTATAACTTCGGTATCGTAATTACAACGTATCCTTTTGATCTCCGCCCGAAGCAGCACGAATGCATAGTAGTCGCCAGGTAGCGATTGTTATTCAGCCCTGCCTTTGCACAGCAGCCAAGTGCGTGGATATTTGTTGAATAATTCCGGCCACAGATCCATTCAATTTGTTATTCTTTCTTTCGCTCTATTATTCCTGACGCGCGTGTCTGGCCAAACGAACACGCGAACGAGTGCAGCGGAAAAGAGATTTAAATAGTTCTCTCTCTGAACCAAGAGTATCGTAGACACTACGTAGCGAGCTTCTTCAATTTATCATTTTCAGGAAACGGCTTTGAAACAGGCATTTCAGCTTTTCTCCTCCTGATCTTTGTCGGATATAGGGGCTTCAGCCCGGAGTTATCAAAGATGGAGGTGGGGAAGATGAACGATGAGCAACTTTACTATGTCACTATTTTAATTCTGAACTTTTAATTGGAAATTTTTATCTCTGGATAAAATTTTGTAAATTCCAGTGTAACGCTGAATTTTAGTTTCTTATGGAAGTAGTTCTCAATCCATGGTGTTCATGCACCACTGCTATGTGTACATTTTGTCAAATTTGGAATTTAGATATTGTTGTGTGCTATGATTAATATGTATTATCTGCAAACTGGTACGCGACTTAATATATTAGTTAGGAGCATTATCTTGGAGAGTAACTATAAATTAGTAGTAGTATAAATTAGTAAGCTACTAGTAGTAGATATAGGGTTATAAAGAGTATACCAGTATACCAAGTCGAATTCTCAATTGTATTTTTAAAATCTATTACTATTTTAACTATGTACCGTATGTGCTATGTGCAGTAGTATTTTAACTATGCTAAAATTTTTCAAAGATGTATTATAATTATAATCGAAGTGAAACAATTAGAATTCTTTTCCAGCTATTTGCTCGATCAGTGCAAATTTAATTTCGTGGAGAGTGTGCTCTTTGCAATTTCCCCTGCGCGATTCTTATAACGTGAAAAGTCATTTAAAAATAAACACGAGCACACAACGCAGGAGTAATTTCCATTTTATAAAATCAGAGGTCTTCCTTTCCGCCACCCTGTTCTCTTCTTCTTCGAGTTTTCTTTGAGTCAACAGCTTGTACCTCAAGAGTGATGGCAAACTTTCTATTACCTCTTCTCGAGAAATGTTTGTGGAAGAAGCGTGCGGATGTGTAAAATCAATTTTCGCGCCACAAATTTCCCGTTAACCAGATTTCCCTACTCCTCCTCTTCTTCTTCTTCCCTCGAATTCAATCCCTTGGTCGCGAACTCGGGCAAAATATTCGATCACCTTCTTCGCGAAGTACATAGTTAATAAGAAATATATGAAAGTTGCAAAATTTTCTCCCCCTCGAAAGCTATTTTGTCTATAAATTGAGTTTCCACGGTATCAGCTACGAAAACAGCTCTGAAGAGACGTCGCTCTTTATAGACTCGGGTATCGCCGTTTATAGATCGCAGTTTGTTCATCGTGAAGCTTGATCATTTGGATTTATATAGGATGAAGGTTAGACAGACTTAGGAGAGCCGTTTACGACCCTCTTGCACTCTCTTGGAGACATGTGGGTCGATGTCCTCGAAATGCCTGACCCGAAGAATCACACACTGCGAGCATAAGAACCTAGGAACTTTCCTTTTATCTCTAATGAGTGTAGAGAAGGGTGAAATATTTTTACAAAAAAATTAATCGTTTAAGATATTAATTAAATAGATATACCTAACTATATAAACATAAATTTCTCGAATTATTTATTTTTATCTTGATTTTATTCTTGCTTATACCATAAGAAGAAAATTTTAGTACTTCCTTATATATATATTTTCTTTTCGGATAATACGATGAGAATATTCCATAAGTAATTCTCACACTCACCACTAGATGGATTCCAACTTCAAGGAGGTTCGAGAATTTTCTCGCAAGTACTCGGAAAACCTCCCCTTCTCATATATATAACTTCCAAATTCTAATTGACGTGGTATCCTAATCTAAGACAGGGCCTGATAAAAGGCCTTACTGACGAGTCACGCAAGTAGCAGGCCCAGGACGGAAACGCTCATCCCTTCCTTTTTCTTTCGTCCTTCTATCTGCTACCTTACCATAACACGATGACCAAAAGAGGGGCCCAACAGGTAGCACCATAGGAATCACCAGAAACAATGAAAGAACCATCATCGATACCTCCGTGGACCCCCACTGGTCCCCCAGAATGTTTAGAAAATGTAATTTTTCATGAATATTCATCCAATTGCATATGTACGTGATAATGAAACTCATGAACCTTTCATAAAAATACAGCTCAATTACTAAACTCACCCCATATATAAAACCATGAAATCATTATAGTAGAAGCCAATTAATTCCGAGGACAAAGCTCTCAATATCCAAGATGACCAACTATACCACCATCGATTTCTATACATCATTTCTATTTCTCCCTATCCGACATAACCTCTCTTTTCACCATCACCCGGAAATCTTCAATCTCCCGCCCCTGTCTCACATCAAGAATCAGCAACGTGGATCAGCAAAAATGTCTGTCAATTCCCTCTAGTCGATACACAATGGCGGCGTTGGAGGATCACTATAACTCGCGTAATTCGGTACTTCCGGCGCGCTCGCAGGAACGTATGCAAATCCAGAGGCGGCTGCTCGAGGAAGAACCATTTCTTGATCCTGTCGCTGCAAGTTCCGCGGATCGAGCTAACTCGACGTCGTGGCGCATTTCGGCCAGATCAATGATAACAACCGCCATGAATCCTATTCCCTGGCGTGGTTTATTGCCGGCGAAGTTTCGAGGCCGACCAGTTTCGAGGGATACTTTCGCCGGCCTGGGATCTAGCTGGGATTTAGAGTGCCGCGAATCACGAGAGATCGAGGCACGATCGAGGAATCTCGAGATACGATCGGGTCTTGGGATAGGTAAATGCTCGAATGAAATCGACGTGCTGCAAGTACCTTCGTACTTATACAGGCTGCTCCCAAAACAACTCGTTCCTCTGGCATCTAGAGGTGGATGAGACACTTGCAGTGATTGCTTGTTCCATTATGCAGGTGCGATATTTTGGAAAGTTACGCAGGATTTGGAGTGATTATTAAAATTATACGGAATCGAGAAGTTCGTCGAGATGTAATGTTATTTTTGAAAAACGAAATTTCGATTTAAAATGTTAAGCGAAAAGATTTGCTCGATTAAATTCGAGTAAATTAATTGAAGAAATGACGGGAAATGAAATTCACGGTAAATACATTCGACGACGGTTACAAAGACGAGTGAAGTTCGAATTAAATTCCGCGACTCGCAACCCGAGCAATTTATCAATTCGTCACGCCTGGAAAATATCCTGTGTTAAGGAAGTTTCACCTCGTTGGATGTTCCAATAACTTCTATTACATTACCACCACAACGGCGCGGTTTCGAGCACCAATCTACTTACGAGACCTTTGAAGATACTTCCGAACAATACCGCAGCCCCAAAGTTATGCAGGGCTAGCAAGGTCAAGCATTCCAACATCCAGACGTTGTGCATATCATAGACGAAGAAACCGTAAAGTCAGCTTCGATATTATCGAGTGGTCGCTTCAATCAGGTTTAATTAAAGTCCACCTTCGCTTCTAGGGAAAACTATTTCTCTATAAAACGTAGTTCGTTTATTCGAGTCTTAAATTTTCTCAATTGATACACAAATTAACCTACTTCTTTCTTGCGAAATCTTAAAACTTAGATTTAAAAAACCTTCGTCAATGCTGTTAAACAAAGCACACTTTGATTATTAATTTATTTAATTACCTCGCCCTACCAAAAGTCGAATTGAACTATTTCTGAAACCAAATATTCCAATTTTGCTCATCTATCACTTTCCCTATCAAAATACAAATGCCTATATACATATATCTATAAACTAGAAAAGCAGAATAAAATACGAAGCGAAAAATGAATTGGACCTAAAGAAAACGCAATCGAAAGCGTAAATAAAAATGATTTATCCAAAACAGGATAAACAAAGGTCCAGCGTGAAAGCCAGCCAGTGCCATGAAACGAGTTCCATGCATCGCGATATCAACCCTCATTTTCCACTGGATGAACGAGAAAGCGAATGAACCGAGCCCAACTGAAAATTTCGATTCAGCTCGCAGTAGGGGAGTGAGAGGGCGGTGGGGGGAGTTTTTCAATTAAACCGGAAACGATAAATTCGCGTGGGCGAGGAACGAAGGACGTACGGTTTCGTTGTCAGGGAACCGTCGAATCTTCGGTTTTCGACCGGAAGAACCGAGGGAACGCTTTCGACTCCGACACGACGACGTCGTCGCGATCGTATCTGCCGATGGCATCTCCGACTCTATTGGATTTTCATACGCTTTGCAGGCACGGCCAATGTAATCTGACATTGAATGGGAAATTAATTATACGGGGCAGCGACCCCGTAGGACAGCGGCGAGCTTAGGAAAGTGCGCTTTTAAGCGTAACAAGGCATGGGACGAGAGAGCGTGTTCCTAGGGCGAAAAGCGGCTCAAAGCGAGCTACCACTACTGGTCCCGGGTGTTCCCAAACCTCGAGATCCTTGTAACAGGACGTCGAATTGCGAAGGCAACCGGCTTTTAATCGGCTAGCGCAATCTTTGCGACGGTAATAGAGATCCCATGAACGAAATGAAGACTTGATGGGGAAAGGAGCCAGCGTTAAATTTTAAATTGGCGTTTATACGCGTTCAGTGTGCATCTTTCGAGATCCATTCTTGATGGAGAATACGAGTGAACCTAGTGTTTTAGATGATCAAGTTATGGTATGAATTTTATGTCTTTCGCGAGACGTTTCATCACTGTTGTTATTGATATTATTTAATGCGATAATAATGTGGTATCGCAGGATGAGTGGGTCAAGCATGTTATCTAGAGTGCGTGCGAAAGGACGAATGACCGTGCGCTAGGATCGTGTGGACGGGATGTTTATGAATGTATCGGATGAAAGTGAAGAGTGTCTTTAGGAATGCGTTTGAGTGTTTGGGCTACGTGACCCGCTGAGGGTAAGATTGCAAGGAGTGCGTGGGAAAGTGTGATTGGGAAAGAGAGAATAGGTATGAAAGAGGATAGAATGTATGGTTTTAAATAGGGATGCAAGGGCGTGAGTAGGCTGTATGTAGTATGTCGTAGTATGGTGTAGTATGTTAGAGTTCGTAGCAGAGAGTTGTGAAGAAAGAAGTTGTTAGTTGTAATTGTGTTGTTAGCTGTAATGGTGTTGTTAGTTGTATTCGTGTTGTTAAGTGTAATCGTGTTGTTAGGTATAATTGTGTCGTTGTAGTCGTAAGAATTTAGTTGATAGATATCTATATTCGTAATCTTTGCCGTCACCGCACATTGTATATTATATTTTATGGTTAATAAATAGTTTTATATTATTTAACACCACCCTATCTCTACAATAATTATTTCAGCAGGCTGGATTATGTAATATTTTGTATATTAGTGTGCATCTTCTGAGATCCATTCTTGATGGAGGATACGAGTGTACCTAGTGTTTTAGATGATCAAGTTATGGTGTGAATTTTATGTCTTTCGCGAGACGTTTTATCGCTGTTGTTATTGATATTATTTAATGCGATAATAATTATTTCAGCAGGCTGGTTTATGTAATATTTTGTGTATTAGTAGCAGTATGTTTTACCCCCTTGCTTCAGGCATGAGACGCCTTTGTATCATTAGAAATACCACGGAAACAACGAGAATAAGGAAGATGTAAGCTCTGTTAAGGATTTCTGCATCTTTTTTGAAATATTTAAGTAATTCTCGTGATAATTAGTTTATCGATATTTTAATATACTAGTTATATTCATTAATATCATACTGTACTATATTCGTTGATATCAGTCAGGAAAATTTTATGAACGAGGCTAATAAAAATTAATGAAAATCACTGAAATCTTGACATAGAAAAATAAAATAAGAAATATTAGGAAAGAAATGATATAATTTCTATAAATGTACCTAAATTCAACAGATATTATTAAACTAAAATTATATGGGAGATTCGCAGTGCATGTCTTTGGAAAAAGGAAAAATTATATTCGCCATGTTTTAAAATTACCATTTGTGAATCATTTTGGATAAGTAATTTTAAACATAATTAAAGAAAGTAACAAATATTGGGAAAAGCGATATAATTTCTACAAATATACCTAAATTCAACAGATATTATAAAACTACAATTTTATGGGAGATTCACAGTGCACGTCTTTGGAAAAAGGAAAAATTATATTCGCCATGTTTTAAAATTACCATGTGTGAATCATTTTGGATAAGTAATTTTAAACATAATTAAAGAAAGTAACAAATATTGGGAAAAGCGATATAATTTCTACAAATATACCTAAATTCAACAGATATTATAAAACTACAATTTTATGGGAGATTCACAGTGCACGTCTTTGGAAAAAGGAAAAATTATATTCGCCATGTTTTAAAATTACCATTTGTGAATCATTTTAAGTAATTTTAAACACTCCATTGTTTCCTAAATTTAGTAGAATTTCCAGTGGACTACTCTTTAGTCAACCAACCACAAAAGGGTGAGCTTAACCGTTCACCCTTAGTGAATATTATATATTTAAACTACCCACCTAAATGAAGGTAATTTTATTCAAAATTCCTCACAGCGAAACGAAAAATATAAAAGTACGTTATCCGAATTATATTTACGTTGCTCGAATCTTGTATAACTTCCCTTTCAGATTTCAAATCCCATACAATGATTGTCCTCTAACGAAATGCAACACGAAAATCAACGATGACTATCTCCAAACCAAATATTTAATTTCTTTCCGCCAAAAAAATTTCTTTCGATTACACAACTTCCGCAATTTACGAGGAAAGAAATTCTCGAAATTATCTCGACAGGTCAATGAAATGCCACGTGGCGAGGCGCCGTTTACGGTAGACTTTCAGCGCGGAACAGAGCGTGACAGGGGACTTACCTTAATCGACGATAACGTTGTCACGAAAAAAGGAGAAAAAAAGGGATCGAACAGACGTTTGCCTCGGTTATCTGACCGGCGAGATCGACACGCGAATTCCAGTCCTCGTTCCACGGTGCGAAATGCTCGAAAGCTATCGAGACGTCGAATCGATGCAACACCGGTGCTTTTATCACTGTTCCGGTCGTGAGATCGTTTGATCCCCATGCGACACGGGCTTTAATCGTCAAAACGTTTCGTCCTTCCACTGAAAAAAAAAAAAAAAATAAAATCCTCGATTGTACTTTATCAAAAACAAGGAAACAAAAAGGAGAAGCAATTTCAAAGCACAACCGATACAACCATCCTCGCAGCAACGATTCTCGCCGATCGAACTGGTTAAACGTCCAGAGCCATTATACTTTCCGAGAATACAGTCTTTGGTCTAGTTTCTAATTCCAGTGTTCCAACTGTCACCATCACTCTGCACTCTCAGTCGATTCGTAACTTCTCACAGTCTCCGGTTTCATCCGACGACGAGCCAGCTTTGTGCTTTGTCATGCTTCGGTCAGGTTTCACTTGTACTCGAGTACGTTCAAAGATTCGTCGGAGAGACGTGGTTACTCGGGCAGTCCATCTGGAAAAGAGTTCAAAGCCTCGTTGCTTGGTCGTTTCGCGGAATTTTCCTTCATTTCACACGGCTGATATTTTAGCAGCTTTTACTGCGCGCCACCGAGCTCGAACTCGAATCGAAGGGGTTGCGCGGGAAAATCAGGGGTCGTCGAGAGAACGCTGCGCAGGAAAGCACGAAGGCAGGCCTGGCGCTACGTGGCGGCGTAGCTGCTGTCCGCGGAGACACTACGGGCCGAAGTCGCTTTCAACCCCCAGCTTTCCGATTCCCAACCCCCTGCGGCGTCGCCGCTGCTACCGAAATCCAGCCACCCTTTGCTTTCTTCATTCCACTGCCCCACTACTCGCTTGCTTAAGTAATAAGATGAATTTTTAATCCCTTCGTATATTTAGAATCCGGTTCTCCGTGTTTCGGGACTGGACACCGTTCGACCTAAAAATGAAATGAGAAAGATTTATAGGGAAGCTTGGGCACGCATTTTTATCGAGACAGTAATAGAATCTTTGTTATTTTAGTGGGATTTTTTCTAACGAAAATTGATCGACGACTGGGGGCAGGGGGGTATTGGAAAGCGTCTGAAAGACTATGAAGATTAGAATGATGGTTTTACCAATTTATTATGGGGCTTAGTAAAATTTTGGATTAAAATTTTGTCAATAAATCGATAATGCAGAGGACCAAAAATCTTGATAAATTATTAAAAATGTGTTTGGACAAATGAAAAATCGCGGAATCTTTGCTTAAAATTTCTTTCACCATCATTGATCGAGTGTCAATTATAAATGAGACCCTCAAAACATTGAGAATTTACAAGAACGTGATTTACAGTGACACTTTACCCTACGAAGTATTGAAAATGTTAAGAAATAGAAATTTTTGGACGTTTCGAATTTTTAATTTTATTTCGGTAATCTTCAACTTACTTCTTTTTTCCAACAAATTTTAATCTTTTCTATAATCTCTAATATCCATTAGGAGATTCTTGTAGAATTTAATTTCCTGGACACGAATGCGTAATCGAAATTGTTCTGTCATCCTCAGTTTGCGAAAAATAAATTTTCTGTTTTTACTTTGCGTGCAGTGCTTCATTTTAGCCAAAAATACAGAAGACATAAAAATATTTTGACATACATACATGTATCATAAAAATTTATCCTATGGAAGTGCGAATACAGTTATAGTTTATAGAAATGTATAAATCCTCAAATTTATTATTAGTAATAAATTGTTCAGAACGTAAATTTATAATAAAAGTGAAAAAGTTAATAAATTATTAATTAATATTTGAATTTATAATATCCTGATGTTAAAATGTACCTATAATTTACAAAACATTTATTAATTTCAATCCTTATTGTTAATAACAAATTAATATTGTTATTACCAAATCATTTACAATGTAAATTTACAATAAAAGTGAAAAAATTGATAAATTATTGGCTATTATAACGGAAAAGTAATGATTAATGTAATCGGTGAAGTTCGGAAATTTCCGTCGATCTTCGGCCGATCGGCGGCTATATAAGGAGCGTCGCGGGGATGTCCCGGTCATTCGTCGATTTGACTTCGGAAGGGTAATATTAAAATTTTTTCGTACACGGTGGGAGGGGGGAAGTCCAAATGAAATTGGGGTGGTTCACCCCACCCACACCTCACCCTCTTAAGCAATTTAATAATAATTTCATTTTGTTTTCAGATATTAATTATTTTTTTCTTTTAGATTTTAATTATTTTTTCTTTCTTCGCGTTTCAATTATTTGTTCTCTTTTCAGATTTTATTCTTTCGTTTCTATTTATATTTATTCGAGAATTCGAATGTTTCGAGTCGTTAATTTTGAATTGTTCGCTCCATTTACCTGCTGTTTGTGGTCTATATTCATCTCACTTTTATTTTCTTTCCTCTTACTAATCCGTTTCGCTTCAGGTTTACACGTTTCCAACTCCTCGCAGCCCTTTCGGTCTACTTTCCACCGTCATCCCTGTAAACTCAACGATCTCTCCCGTCCTCATTCGTCCCGTTGCGTTAGATTTTCGTTTCTTCGTTCCCTTTTTCCTGTTCTTTCTCTCCCTTTATGCCGCCAGCGCTGTCCACCAACAGCACTTTTGTACTCGCTTATGCGACCGCCGCATTTTTCATCCCCAGCCAGCGAGTTAATGAATGTCGCTGTGAAACAGAAAGTGCACCTCGAATTTATCGCGGTGCCGCGGTTATCTCTACCGCCGCCTGAACATCCGGTTTCCCAACGAATCGCTGAAACCTACACGGATTTCGAGCACCGATCGATACTTCGGAACCACGATGCTCCGTTAACCCTGGAACAGTGAATATTCGAATGGTAATGTGGCTTGCTGTACGCACCAATGGAAGATGTTACAATCCTTCCTGTCACACGTGTATTTAAGCATTAATGACCTTTTTCGTATTTTCAGAAACACCAATCAGACGAGAATTTTGTGTAAATAAAAGGAAACAGTTTATATGTACTTAACTATAATCTTCTATAATACTATGTAATTTACAAATTACACGTACATGAATCTGCATTTTTCAGATATTTTTCAATCATTTACCAATATTTTGTTATACTTCGCTGCTATACTATTACACCGAGTCTGTAATATGTCTGCCTGCATCAGGCAGTCAGCTGGGAATTTATTGATCCCACGTCTAAGCCCAAATCAGTGCGAGAAACTGCATTAAATTACTATAGAGATCCTCTCATTGCAGTTATTACTTCGAAACTCGAGAATCCAGTAATTTTTTATAATAACTATGGTTCACGTGAGAAGAATTTTAAAAGTTAATAGTTACAGGAAATTTTATGGAAATTCTTTTGTTGTTTCCATTTGAGATGAGGAAATAATCAAGTAGATAAAGGGTTATTTTAAATACCTGACGAAGTTTGGACCAGAATATTAGAATATCTATTGTCGCAAGAAATAGGATTAATTGTAATTGAAACTTACGTTAAACTTACGTTAAACTTACGTTAAATGAACTATAACTGCTGCAAGTAAATAAAATATCGCAAGATAGCAGTGACTGAGATTTTTCTTCATGCAGACGTCGCGTCAGTGGAAAAACCAACGATTTGGCGGTCAGACGGAGTCTGTCCGCTGTCAAAGAGGGACGAGAGTCTAATTAAGGCCTGCTCATAGATGGTTGCACTGATTCGATCGAATGATCCATCGAAGAGCATCGTTAATCACGTTCGGCGCGCTTTCCGCGACATCGTGCGCATATCCACTTGTGCTTCAAGGTAGATTCGACAAGTGAACGCAGTCATTCCGCGAGCAGGCAGGATTCCGAAAGGAATGACAGTAACTTGGTAGCGAAATAATTACGTGGCAAGGTTCGGGTAATTCTGAAGTAAAAGTTTCTCAGTTCGCAAGAACAATGGTCCTGTTGGAACCTGAAAATCTCGATAATTCACAGCCCATGAAGCGTTACTGATCTACCATGTAGTCCTCTGTATCGTTTGATATAGCGATATATAATGATTTACTCTCTTCACTCCTTTTCCTTTTGTTCGTTGGCGCACGAGTATTAATTTTTAAATAATTGCCATATTTCATTTCGTGGTTTATAACATTGTTTATACAGTGTTTGACAGTCGCTTCGTCCATAGGATGAATTTTTCCTGTCAAAAACCTAAAATTTCCATAAACAAACTCTAAATAAAGCGTAACAGAATAGCATAAGGAAGACAAGGCAGAAACTGCAAGTAAATATACGTATGTAGCAAAATTATTACAGCCTTTTATGTACTTTACATTAAAACTTCGTTGTGTAACGAGCATGTATATTCTCTGTTTATTAAATTTCGTATAAAATATTTTCCTTCCATTCTTTTTTAATTTCGTTTATTTCTAATTTGCCTCCGTTTAGAATATCCCCCTCTGTTTGAATAATATATTGAAATCGAATTGCAGAAAAATATTGACCCGATGAAAAAAGAATACCACGGAACAAGATTAAGGCGGGTGAAATAGATTGTCGGCAATCAATCCCGCAACAGGCTATGCCCATAATACAAACCGCATTGCTAATAGGCTGTGATGAGTTAGGTTATATAGTAATACCGGGTGACCTGGGTGACTTGGAACCCATTGGATATCCGGGTCAAGACAGATATAAAACAGGAGAAAATTATCATCGGTCACCAAAAATTTTCTTACAACTTAAACGTGAGTAAGGATTTTACAAAATCGCAATATATTGATAAAATATAGGATACGTTATTGGGATTATGGGTAAAAAGAAATAACTATCGTTCTTTATAATTATTTTTATTCTATTCTTAGGAAGGTGTATCTTCTGTACTCTAACTGTACGTAAGGACAGACAAACCTGGAGTGAAGAAGAAGGGTATGCAATTGCAGCTCGTCCTGGTCCCCTAATTCTTATCTACAGCGTGAAGTGAACACTTCGACGTATAGTTCAAAGACATATCTACTTATTTTTCCTAAGAGATTGATTTTTGTAAATACGTTATCTTATTTTCTTAGTATTTATTTTCAACGTATGTACTCTTAAGAAATTTCAATATGTAAGGTTAATTATTTATTTAACCCTTCGCACTCGAGAGGCGCCTGTCAGTCGCCATTTAATCAAATTCTGAAGATCGATGTTAATTGATATTCGTGCCTATGATTATGAAGGTGGTCTAAGTCACTTATATTTGCTTTTGAAGTATTAAAAGCTTCGAAATATTAAATACGTCGTCAATTATAAAATTAATTGCGATAAAGCTACAAACTCAATCTAACGATTCAATTCTCCACTGTTTTGTAGAAAGTAAATATATTTTATCGTAATATAAACGAATGCAACACGAAATAAATATTAAAATCGTTCCTCTTAAGTCGATGACTTAGACCACTTTCATAATTATAGGCACATATCAAAATTAAAATTACCCAACGATACGTGGAATGTTGAAGTAAAATAATTCTACCTCCTAATTTGCATACGATTTCTTATATGCCGTTTTAAAAATATCGTCGACTTTATGGCAGAAAGTCTTCGGATTACTATTTTTCTGTGAAATTACTATTTTTGTGAAAAAATCGCCGAGTGCAATAGGCTAAAAACACGCTTTACGTGTACCAAGTACCTAATACCAATCTTCGATAAATGCCTAATGTACATATATAAAAATACCTAAATACCTAATACCAATCTTCGATAAATATTAATCGAAATAAAAGGGGGTAAAAATGGAAGAGTTGGCAAGTTACGCGAAGAGGAAAGTGGTGGAAGAAGTGAAAGAGAGAAAGGAAAAGCAGCGGGCCTAAGAAAATAGGATTTTTCGAGGCTAGATCGTTCGAGGAGATTGGCGGCGTCTGACAAAGCCGGTACGTGACCACTTTTGCCCGAGAAACTTTCCCTTGCATCTCTGCCCACCAACACGACATCGCGTGTACCTCTTTCCATTTTTTTTTTTCCACCTCTAGCTCCTTCTCGCACTCTCGTTTCGCACGGCTCGAGATAAGAACAGCACCAAGGTCCTGCTCTAAATAGCGAACGGTACCTGACCTTCCGACCTCGACCCTCGTCGCCAGGGGACGTCGATGCGGCGAATCGAATCTTCGGGACGTTCCTCGGAGCGATCTTTAAGAAGTTCTTAAGAAGTTCTGTACCACGTGCTTTTGCCAGTACATAAGTCACCAGTGCCCTACGATGGATACCGTAGGAGGAACAACTTTCTTATCGGCTCACGCGAAAATATTCCTCGTCCGATTTCACGGATCGAACAAGTCAGCTGTGTTTCGATTCGTTTTCTATTTACTACGATTTTCAAGCGAGGCAAGCGTAATTGACCGAGAAATTAAACCATCTCTTTCCATTTCGAAAAAGGAAAGAAAAGTACTTGGTATTCGGTACAACAGTTTCCTGTAATTAACTATTCTCGCGAAGGTTATTGACTCGAGTAGCAGATTTTAATACTGATTTTATCTTTTTATTATTTTT
>NW_016908629.1:118224-159433 GCF_001483705.2 Eufriesea mexicana | reverse complement strand
TGTTAATATAATATTTTATTATTATTATTTTATTATTTATTATTTTAACATTTTTAACAGAGGTTTATTTTTTATTTTTGTTTTCACAGTATGTTATCAATGGTTGATGGGAAAAATCTGCACGAGTGTATGTGAATTAACTTGAATTGCTATGAAAATGTATGACTTGTGAGACATTGTCTTTTTTCAAGAATATTTGAATTTGCATGAAGTATTTAAAAATTGTCCAATTCAAAGAGCAAAGAAACAAGAATCTTGCTGGATAATATGTGAAAGGTAAATGATGCAGGTATATAAAATATGGTATTTCGTGTTGTGTTGCTACAAGAATCTGTTACATCGTTGTGGAATATGTGAGATGCACTTTCACAGTAGAATTACGTACAGATTGCACTTCGGAGTGGAAACACGCGATGTGAAGTATGTGCTCTGAATTTTATTTTACTAAACCATGTATAAGAGCCTTTTTATGGTGGATAATTAGACTCCCCGAGGATCGAACGAAGATTGAAAAATTCAAAATTCAACGTATCGCGTTTCAATTTTCTCGCTATTATATCGGCTCCGTTATTACTTTCCGAACGAAAAATTTCCACGGATTCGAACAAGCATAAGTGCGATAATAAAATTGATAATAAAAGGAAGGCCACAATTGGAAAATGGTGAAAAGCACCATGACCGAAATTAAATATCAAAAGCAGAATATCACGAAACGTGGAAAAGTTGTAAAAATAGAGAAAAATGGAAAGGAATCTACGAGACGTTTCCCTGTTGTGTGCTTTAAACTGGCCTACTTTTTTCCATACCGTATTTACATCGATGTAATGCACATTCATACGTTACGTGCATAAAATCTTTAATACGCCTTGAAAACGAACATAAAACGCCTTGAAAAGCATCCCTCCCCTCTCTCTCTCTCCTCACCCCCCTTCGTCTTTCATTTTTCGCCTTTCTTTTTTCGCCATACGAAAGTTATAAATATGATTTTGATCCGATCGAAATCTAAACAGACGAGGCTGGCACGGGACGAGAAGCGAAACGCGTGCCGACAACAAGGTATCAGACATAACGTTCAACTTTAAACACTTCGCAGCGAGTATCACTCGAAGGATCTTATTAGCGGAAGGTCGTGCTAAAGTGCCACTATTTAGTGAACCTATGCAATTTCGTGCGCCGGAATATAGTCTCCAATTTAACGTTATGTCGCGGTCGCAACTGTGACTCTCAACTTTCAACCGTTTCAGCACCCCGCTACAACTTTAGCCGCCACGAATTTTCACGTTTTCCAACGTAACGATGAATCGCCAAGTTGGAGAATTTTCTTAAGAATTGTGGTTCAATGAGATGGAAGAGCCGTGAATGGATATAGCAATTGGATCGTGAAATCATCGAATGAAGGGAAATTGTAAATAAAAATTGTTTTCTTAATATCCGAATTTTTGGATGAGGGACAGAGGTGTGAGAATGTAGTGATTGAAAATGAAGAAATTAGTGGAATAGATATTGTATTTATATGTCTAACCTAACCTAACCTAACCTAACCTAACCTAGCTTAGTCAGCCATGAATAGATATGGTTAATTGGATCATGGAACTATTGAATGATGAGGAATTGGAAATAAAATTTGTTTTCTTAATATCCGAATTTTTGGATGAGGAACAGAGGTGACATGAGAATGTAGTGATTGAAAATGATTGAATTATTGGAATAGATATTTTATTTATATACAGTTTTCATTTTCACTCTGGAAATTTCGTTAATTATGGTGTTCGTTAATTGAAGTAATAATTCTTTAAATTGTTGTTACTATGGATAATAGTTAATAAAGGAAAAATTCTTATGGTGTTATGATGGTGATGATAAAGAGTGTATGATTTGCAAGAAATTGTATCTTTGAATTTATTAAAGGGTTAGGTTAGATTTAAAAATATTTTTAAATGATAGAGACTTTTATCAGTACATGTTACAACTATCGTAATATCTTTTGTTAAAAGCACGTGTAATTTTGATTATTATATCATCAAGTTATAGTTTATAATATATGAAATTATTATTATATATAAAATATGAAATTTCTTGCAAATTATTAATATCACAAGGGTAATTGTAAATTATCCTATTATTGATTAAAATGTTAATTTTAAAGAAAAGTACTATATACAATAAATGTTCTATTTATAAAATTAATTCATTTTTGTATAAAAAATGTGTGGTTACTGCTACTTTCGTTTTTACTTGGTAACAAATGACGAGGAACCACATGGATTAGTGTAACTTTCAGATATTTCAGAGATTTCATGAGTTTGGAATGGTAATTTTATTTATAAAAGAAAATGATCGTTTTCGGAGATTCTCTGCAAGATTCTTGTTTAGGATCCTGAGAGCCCCTGTTTCAGGAGCGTTGTGCTGCTCCATAGTACAATTAAGCTGCAACTCGAACTACTAGGTAAAATGGTTAGCAGCCTCGTTTCCCGAAGCAATTTAACATCAAAGAAGTCACAAATGTGACCGCGCATACGAGTCATTTATCGTGCGACAAAAGAAACCGATGACGAAAGAGTATGTTAGGACTTCTGTTATCCAAAAGAGAACCAAATTTCCTTTCGTATCGCTGCTATTTTATTTTGGGCTCACAATTTTAGCAATATTTTTTTATAAATGAGGGGTGTGTTAAAATTTCTGTTATCCAAAAGAGAACCTAATTTCGTTTCGTATTGCCACCATTTTGTCTGGGCTCACAATTTTATCAGTATTGTTTGTATAAATAGAGGATGTGTTACAGCTTCCGTTATCCAAAAGATAACCAAATTTCGTTCCGTATCGCTGCCATTTCGTCTGGACTCACAATTTTATCAATATATTTTTGATAAATACCTATAAAAATTCCTCGTTAAAAAATTCCAATTTACTCCAGAAATGTATAATTAATAATACATTCATCAAACTGTTCAGAATTACCTGTTTCTTACAACAAGATACAGAAAATCTCCTATTCGCAATATTCAAACATGGAATTTAGAATTGAATCTACCTAAACTAATTTTATCGTTATTATAACTAATATTATCAAATACGAAACGAAAGGTGTAGCAATTTAGCTTCTTCCCTTTACTTGTTATCCAACTAGGAAGCTACCAAAAATTCCAACATCGCCGAAGGTGCAGGACAGACCAATAACTTTCGACAATCTTATTTCCATTAGAATAGAAGTGGTGGCGCTAGTAGTCGGCGACCAAGAGCGTCTACGATGGCCTCGTTAAAGTGATTTCGTTAGCCAGGAAGAGTAACTCCGTACTCCGTACTTGCGTGGCGAATGTTTCTGGACTATAGTAAACGAGATTAGGACAAATCTCCGCCAGCAAGTCGCTAGTGTCGGTCCGCTATCGACGCGCTCGTGTAACTGCAAACAGTTATGGCAGAGACAAATTCAATTCGACGAACATGTTGTTCGCGCGGGGCTTTTCTCTGGCAGCGATTATTAAATGTATAGCAAGACACGATTCTCCAAGGAATTTCGCGGCAATTTACGGCCTCGAAAGCCACGGTGAACAGGTTCCAGGAGTCTCGCGATAGTTTAGAACTGCACTTAACCATTGCATGATTATCGAGGACAAGTGTGTCACAGCCGAGCAGAGACATCTTTCAATGTACTGAGGATTTATTACTTGTTGCATTTGAACGGTACTATGAGAAACAGAACAAATGGGATAAAAGATCTTGGAAATGTTCACGTGAAATAAAATATGAAGGATAACACTGTTCAAGGCGAATTTTAGTCTGTACTATTTATTAACGTTTATTAGTGTGTCATATTTATTAGTAATAATATTAGTAGTAATATATAATATGTAATATTTATTAATCTACGAGTTAATATTTATTGGTCATTAGTATAGTTTAGTAATTATTAATTGCAATTGCTAATGTCACTAATTATTAATATTAGTAATATTTATTAGTAGTTAGTATAGTTTAGTAATTAGTAATTACTATTGCTAATAAAATCTTGCTGATCGTTATTACGAAATCACGACCGCCCATGAAATAAATATTAACGACAAACTAATTCGCGTCAAATTATGTACGAAAATTGTATAGGAATATTGCCTACAGTTCCAGCTTTGCGATGCACCTATAAAAGTTCATAAATTAGTCACAGAAATCAGATTCAAGTTACTTCATTCTTCGATCAGAACCATCTATAATTTTGGACTCGAAGCTCAGGAAAGTAACAGGAACACAGAATGCGCGAGAAGGTATACATGAAAAATTAAGAAATAACAGCTAGCGCCATCTATAAGTTTGGACGGGAACACAAGCTTCTAGTCCAAAGTCATAGATGTCGCTAGCCGTTATTTCTTAATTTTTCATGTATACCTCCTCGCGCATTCTATGCTCCTGTTATTTTTGTGAACTTTATATCCAAAATCATAGATGGCTCTGATGAAAATTTATTGATTTTATTTGAATAAGCTACTAACTCTGGTTATGTATTCCTAATACATTCTAATAAATCGATTCGATAGTGGAAAATTAACAAATTGCTCAATCTCTGATTAATTTATGAACTTTTATAATTACATTGGAAAACCGCAGCCTTAAACAATTTTCCAAAATAATTTTCGAAATAAATTTTCTCTTAATTCACTAATTACTATCTTTTAGACAATTAATTTGTAAATATTATTGCACGCATTACAAACGCCATACTCTTGAGCATATTCACATATCATTTTTGTTCATATTTTACTTCTTGTTTTGCTCATAATTAAATATTTTATCGAAAAATCATGATGCTCGTTATTATCAAATTATATACGACTTTAGATAATTACTAATAACAAATTAAATGTCTCTTGAAATTTTGTTTTTGTGTATCTTATTGAATATATGTATACGGTATAAATGGCTTGTATTATCTTCACTAATAATACCTTTATTAGTAATTAATATATTACTGATTGTTTAGAATTGGAATAATATGAAAATCGCAAACGAAGATCAAAACAATGAATAAATAACACAGTGTAAATACAAGGAATATATATATAAAATAAACATATTTCATAATAATATTTACTTAAAATATAAAAGTAAAAAATGTGTTTCTTTCATCACAATATTGTACAGTAAACAAAGTTAAATATTTTGTATTTTATTTAGATTAAGTATTATAAATAATTTATGCGATTATCGTACATTCACTCAATATACACTATGGTCACATACAATCCAAATACATCTATTTCGTACAAATGAGGAAATATTCAGACCTTCTCTTAATACTAGTGTATTTCCCACGATGATTCATGTTGTATGCAGAGCTTGCACTAAGATATTTGCGTAAATAGTATCAGTTTGTATTTGTTTATGTGCATGTATAGAGAATATCAAGATATTTGTTTCCTTAGGACCATGTAAAAAATACATAGCTATTTATATACGAAAAAGTGCAAGGACATGCGGAATCATATTTAATTAATTGACAGTAGAAATGTCCCTCATTCTCTATTAGAACTTTTATCCACCTTAATATTCTTAATGTAGAAAGGATATAAATCTTTTAGAAGTCATAATTAAAAGTCATAAATCCGTTAAGCTACTGATTGAAATGCTAGGCCGTAAGTCTACGATGCAAAAATAATTTGACGTAACAAATACGCCCAAAAGCACAAAATTCGGCGCACACTTTGCATTAACTGTTAAGCATATCGTGTACCTATAAAAGCGATATCACTAAAATTGTTATTTTCCTATACATTAAATAAATATCTACATCACAAAACCTAAGCCACATTTATCGTATCGTTTGAGACATATGTAAGGGTGTTAACATCAAATCAAACGCAGTATCTTTAAAATTGGCACCACGTAAATTTGCATTGTGCAAATCAGATCCCGATAAGTCACAACACTGAAACAAGTACAAATAATTTAACGTTATCAAAAAAAATATGTATTATATGGAAAATAATTATTCGGAAAATAGTACCTCCAAATCAGCACCAGCTAAAATAGCTGATCTAAGAATACAGTTTTTTAAATTAGCATTTTTCAATGTTGCTACCCTAAGATTTACTGCAGCCATAATACTGCCTTCAAGATTGGCACCTTTAAGATTTACACCCTCCATATTGGCAGCTTGACCTAAAGGATCTTCAAAATTGCACGAGTGAAGATTGGCAGCGGCTAAATTTGCGCATAGCATTCTGACGCAAATTAACTGAGCACCTTGTAGATTTGCATGAGACAAATCTGCTCGTTCAAAACAACAACCCGATAAATTTGAACCTGCTAAGCTACAGCCACGCATAATTGCATACTGAAATATTATTTCAAATTTGTACTAACTATATTTAGTTACTTATATAAACTTTATTAGAATATTCATATTATAATTATATTATAAGGTAATATAATTTTAATTACCTTAAAATTTATATTCCTAAGATCTAACTTTGATAAATCAGCACCAACAAAATTAACACCTTGAAATCTAAGTTCTGAAGTTGTAGATGTTGACATAATTGCTTTAAGTACATCTTTACGAGTAAAAGATACCAAACCACTTCTTTGAAGTTCCTCTTCATCTGCCATTGCAGTTAATATATTAATAGCACCTTCTAATCCATAAAAACGTGCTTCTGCCAAAACACCTAAAAAATTAACATTTATTAAAAAATATATAATCATTAAAACAAATATTGTAAATAAGATATTGAAATGACACAAAAATCACACTAAAAACTCATACAATCATATAAAAAATAAATTGTAAAGTATGATCAATACCACACCTGCCGCATTCACATTGGCATCAAGTATTATTTGTCCATGTCTTAAGTAATTTAACAATGGTTCAAAGTAAGTAGGACTCCTATCAATTAGAAATGCACCATTTTTATCTTGTCGGCTAGGTAAGATTCTCTGTTCTGTGCCTGTAGTGTCTGTAAACATTCTGTGTTTTCATATTATAAGTATGTACAAAGGTAATTTTTAACTAAAAATCAATAAAACAATGTCAGCATATTTTTTAATTTGTAATTTTGACTAAATCACAAATCAATTAAATACATTTGCTTACCTAGCCAACATACTCATTGGTTCATTTTTTGTCAAAGTATCTCTAGTTGTTGTAAAATATTTTCCACCAACATTCAATGTAATCCATTCTGAACAAGTATTTAACTGACTCTGGGTACAAAGCTTATCCTTTGGAATAAAATCTTCTCCACATGAAACATATAAAACATCATCATCCCTGTAAAAAGTTCATTTTATTATATTATTATATGTACCATGAATAAAACATAGATTATTGATCTTGATATACCATTTACTTTACCGAATTAGGTTTATATCATCAATTTCTCCACCCTGAGCATTAAATATTCTTTTTACAGTAATGTTAAATTTTGAGCTGGCTGCTATTAACAATTCATCTAATGAATTGCTTAGATTAAATACCTAAAACAAATTAAATTATGCATATACGATTTATTTTTTATATGTGAAATATTTACTTTATAATTTCTTAAAATAATCACCTGAATAAATTTTGATTGAAAAACTTAGTTGTTACATAAAACAAAATGTATAAAAATAAAAAAAGACAAAAATCATAGAAATTTTATATTTTTTAATTATATTCCTTTACAAAATTTAATAAACCTTTTCTAAATATAAATTTATCATTTCTAATATAAATATATTATAAAGTAACAATTTTAACAATAATTTTTATAGATTTATGTTTATTGTAAACTATATAAATCTTTAATGAAAATTAAATAGAATAAACTTTTCATTAAATATTCAACATGGTAAAAATTATATAGGATCTAGAGATTACAAAAGTATTCTCATTTTGTTCATACTTTATTGAAGCTTTTATTTAAATATTCTTTCATAATATATAAATATGTTGTCAAACACAATTTCACATAATTATATACTAACTTCAATTTAAAAAACTATATATTCAAGTAAACTATATTATATTAAACATTAATTATTGTATTAAATATGAATAAAAACAATATATTTTTTAAAATAAATATTTTATTTAAACAGAAAAATATTGCAAGAAGACTATGTATAAAAATAATCTACAATAAAATAAAATAATTGAAAAGTATATACTTATTAAAACTTTGTTTACTTATAAAATCATATATAATATATATGAAATACATTATTCAAAATAACATAATATGCGATTCATAACTATAATATATAACAAGAATTGGAAAAGGCATGATATATATTTCATTGAAAATAAAAAGCAAACTCTAGAACACAGTTTATTATACATATGAATAAAATCACAGCCACCTTGCCATTTAAAATATTGTTTCCATTGACAAAAAGTGTTACTCTCTTCATAACTAGAAGGGTACAAAACTGTATGTAATAAAAGAACAATATTATTTGACGATACTAGAAAATAACAAAATCACGAACAATTTCCATTTGACACCGTACAATTTGCCATGTTAAAAACGACTGCAAGATCCACGGTATAAATTTTGTAGATATGCTGTAAGACCAACTACATATCATAAATTCCCTATTCAGAAACACGTTCAGTCAAAAGTCTTAGCGCATTCGTAAATATGTACATGTAAAGAGTGAATAACATGTAATAAAAATCATAACACAACAAAAAACTGAACTGTTTTACTTTCTTGTTTAAAATAATTATTGAAAGAAAATTCAAAAAATATACCTTTATATTTTTATATAGTATACAAATTTTAATTACTTGTTCTATTTTGATCAGATATAAGAATTATCTTCATTTATTAGTATGAAATGCAAATAAATTTTAGTAGGAATGTATTATACTGACTTCTCTTATTTTTGCCTGTTTATCGTAAATTGTACCATTGACTTTAACATCTTTCTTGACTATGATACTTGTTAGTGTAAATAAAGAAGATTGGTATCACTGATTATTATTCATTTACTCACACAGATGCAACATTTAACCTAGACGCAAAATCAAGACTATGGCTGCGTACTGTTTTACGGGATGACTTCGTCAGTGAAAATGAATGATTGTTTAATATTCAAGTGAATTACAATCATTTTGAATAATTTATTTATCATGGAATTGGGTTTACCCAATACGTTATTGGCAGGTGATCCACGATTAGTAGATCACATTGTGGGAGAAGTTAAATCTCAAGGAATTTTTGATCAATTTCGTAAAGAATGTATCGCTGATGTTGATACGAAGGTATGTAACATTTATTGAAACAATAAATTTATTATTGAAACCTCATATAATGATAAAAATATTTACACAATTATTTTAAACATTATTGTTGAATTATGATACAGTCATTAATAAAGCAATATATAGCTATGCTTTTTAAATACTATATTTGTATACATATTATATACTAAAAATTCTTCAATAAAAATTTAGTTTTTGAAACTCTTGTTTTCATCTACGTATAATTATAGATATACATGATATATCTAATAATCTGTATCATTCTTATTGTAGCCAGCATATCAAAATTTACGTACAAGAGTTGAAGGATCTGTAAATTCTTTTCTGAGTAAACAATCATGGAAACCAGATTTAAACAAAAACCAATTGAGAGAAACATTACGAAAACACATACACGAAGCTCCATATTTAGATGCTGGTGTAGAACGCATAGTAGATCAAGTAGTAAATCCAAAAGTATATTCTGTTTTTATGACTCAAATTGAAGATGTAGTATACAAGTTTCTAGGCATAGAAAGACCTAAGGCAAAAGAAAAAAATGGTGCATGTGGCCTTAAAGATTTGTTACCCAAAGATTTAGATCCTGTTTCGCCAGAATCTGATAAAAATAGTTTAAAAGATGTATCTTTGGAATCTGTGGATGCAATGGAAGATTTAGAAATAAAGAAAGACATAAAATTAGTTAATGAACAAAAATTCCAAGAGGAAGAAATTTTCAATGAAAAAGATAAAGATAATATATCTGAAAATGGACAAATTTCTTCTGAAGAGAAAGCATTAGATGAAAGTGATAAAATTTTTAATAAGACTGGTAGTATTTTAAATTTAAATATATCTGGAAAATCAGATGATAAAACAGAAGAAGATGAAGAAGATAGTCCTACTTTTGAACCAATTGATATTATGAATTTAAATGAATCTAACAACTCTAATGATTCACATTTATCAGGTATATCAGAATTAACTAGCCATAGATCTAGAAGTCCTGATTTTTGTAATGAATTATCAAGAGATAATTTCGATTATAGTAACCAAGATTCACAGCTAAGTAAAGTTTCTTCTGATTCTCGGTTATCAATTGTAACTGACTTTGGATCTTCTAATCATGCATCAACACCAATACACGATGTATTGAAAGATGATTTCAATAAAGATAAATGTGATGTTAAAAATAATAAAGACAATTTTAAAATTGTCAAAGAATATGAAACTAGTAAAAATAAAAGTAATAAAAATATTTTTGAATTAAATAAAACTAAAGATATACAAGATGTTAAAGATTCTAAAAATATTAAAAACAATTTATCATCTAAAGAAAATTCTCGTGATGCTACAGACAGTAGTATAAAAGATAAATATGAACATAAAAATAATAAAGAAAAAAGCAAGGACACTGAATCCAAATCAAAATCAAAAGATAAAAATTATGTGAAAGATGGAAAACATCATAGAGATAGAAATAGTGATAAAAAGAAAGAAAGAAGTCATAGTAGTTCAAAGTATGATAAATATGATAAAAATAAAATTAAAGATAAAAATGATCAACCAAGAGACAGTATAGAAAAAATAAAAGATGCAGAAAAAGATATCAATACTAAAGTAAAGGAAGATAAGATAAGAGAAACAGACAAGAAAGATAATATCAGTAAAGAAGGGAAAGATCTAAAAGATCTATACAAAGAAAAAATTAGAGAACTTAGAGAAAAGAAAGAATTAACAGAAAAGGAAAAATTGAATAAAGACAATAAAGAATTAAAATCAAACAAAGAAAATAAAGATAAAAAGGATTCTCCAAAAGACAAGAAACTTTATAAAAAGGAACATAAAAGTTCATCTAGAAATTCCTCATCAAGTTCTCATGACATCAAAACTGTTAAAGCATTTGACAAAATTATTGATGGAAAAGAAAAAAAAAGTGAACCAAAAGACAAAGATAAGAATAAACGAGATGAAAGACGTATTTCTAAAGATTATATAAAGTCTAAAAACCATCTCAGTATAAAATCAGAAGCAACAGAAAAATTAGAAAAACAAGATATAAAGAAATTTATAAAAAATGAAAAGGAAGAAAAAATAGAAAAATCTGAAATACGAAAAGATATTAAATCAAGTAGTGAGAAATTAAACGGCAAAAAAGACGCCAAAAACTACCCGCAAAGTAAAAGCGCAACTCGAAACGAGAAATTAGATAGTAAAAGAGATAGTAAAAATGATTTACAACATAAAGACAAAAGGCGAAGAGAAGAAAAAAAGTCCAAGCCAAAAGATGATCATTCTAGTTTAAGAAGGAATTCTAATGATCGACGCTCTACAGACAGAGATGGTTCAAATGGATCAAGCAGTAAAAGCTCACAATCTAGTAGTTCTAGTTCTAATATTGCAAGCAGTAAATCAAGTACATCAACTTTTTCTAAAGAAACAAACCATATGAGTAATTCTGGTAGTGAAACATCAGACAATATTGAAGAAGTTCATACAAGTGATTTAAAATTATCATTAGAACAACAAAGTTCTGTAATGGACAGAGAAACAGAATTACATACAGAATATAAAACAGACAGCACTAGTAATTATGAAACACACGTCAAACAAGAATTAGAATTTAATTATGTTAATTTACCCTTAAAAAAACGAGCAATACCAGGAGAAGATAATAGCATTTCAGGAGAAATGAAAGTAAAGAAACCAAAATTTGCAAAAAATATACATGAAGCCAAGAAATTAATGAAAATTAGAAAACAAATAGAGAAACAAAAACTTAAAGAAAATAAAAAATTAGAAAAGAAATTTATACAAAAAATAGAACAACCAATACAATCAAATACAGTAAATAATGATAATTTCGAAAGTATGCCAGATGAGGAACGTGTTCAAATAATAGAAATACCAGATGAAGAATATGAAGAACCATATCCTGAGAAACATACTAATCTAACATTAGAAGAAAGATCAATAATAATGTTACAAACTGAAGTTGGTACAAAAGATTTATTGGAAACACATTCTAATCTAAAATTAAGATTGTCAGATATGGAACTGCGTATAGAGAAATCATTAATTGAAGCACTTTTGAATAAAACAGAAGAAGAATCTGCTCAACAATCAAGTTCTAATACTCAGACAAAACTATCTGAAAATGAAGAAGTTGAAGACTTACAAAATAAAGAATCATTACCTTCTGCAATAGAAGAAACAAACAGCAATTTGATAAGAGCAGAAAAAATTAATGATTCTATGGAAACATGTTCTAAAAAAGAAACACAGCAAGAAACTAGTACATCTAAATTAGAAGAATATATAACATTTCAAGAATCAAGTAACTATTTTAGTGTTAATACCAATAAAACAGACATAAATGAAAAAAAGGAACACCTAATGTCAAGTAGTACAAGTACAGAAGATGTAACTTGTTCAAATAATAATAGAAGTATAGAAATACCTACAACATCAAAATTTATAAATGAAGATGTTTCTCAGAATGCTCAAAATAAGAGTCTTTCCAATTTAAATAGATATGTAACTGATGGAGACTGCATTATAAAAGTTAAAGAGGAACTGCAGGCAATAGAATCCACATCAATGGAAACTGAAGATAATGAATATTGTCGTTACTTTAAAGCCGATAATGAAAAATCGGAGAAATTCTCTAATTTCTTAGAATCACTGGAATTAGTAAAAAATAGTTCTTTAGAAGACATAATAGAGAGTTTAGGAGGACAAGTTGTCTCTTCAATGCCAAAAGCTATGGCACCACCTTTACCAAAACGGAAACACTCATCTAGCCCATTAACAGATATATTATTAAATAATTCAAATAATAACAACGATGGTCATAAAAAAGTACTGAATTTATCTAATGAAGAAGCATTAAATAATATAAAAAAAAGAAAATTAATACCTAAAAAACAAAGACTTCAAGCAAATATATGTGCTCCACAAGGACTTTTAAATGGAGAAAATTTTGTAATGCCTTTGAGTCCTGAGAGTGATGTATCTGCAACCAGTGAAAAAATACCTTCTTCAAATCTAATTAAAGAAGATAAAAGGTATGTTGAACAATTATTTATTTCTTTTATTTTTTTTTATTTTTTTTAAGTACTTATTTCTTCTATTATTCTTTACTGTAGGATAAAATGTTTTAATCAGAAATTTTTTGTAACTTTTAAACAAATTTTTTATTTTTGCAAATACATGTAACAAATTAAAAATATTATGCTTATATTTATTAAAAATTTTTTTTAAGGTTCCTATTTATGAAAAAACTTGTCAAGTTACCCAGAAGTTATTGATATATCAAAAATCAACAAGCTATATAAAATATATAATGTAAAAAATTGAATCTACATATTTTTTGTAACATTAAAATACTCTGTTTAAAATATAAATTAATGATTCTATGGAAACATGTTCTAAAAAAGAAACACAGCAAGAAACTAGTACATCTAAATTAGAAGAATATATAACATTTCAAGAATCAAGTAACTATTTTAGTGTTAATACCAATAAAACAGACATAAATGAAAAAAAGGAACACCTAATGTCAAGTAGTACAAGTACAGAAGATGTAACTTGTTCAAATAATAATAGAAGTATAGAAATACCTACAACATCAAAATTTATAAATGAAGATGTTTCTCAGAATGCTCAAAATAAGAGTCTTTCCAATTTAAATAGATATGTAACTGATGGAGACTGCATTATAAAAGTTAAAGAGGAACTGCAGGCAATAGAATCCACATCAATGGAAACTGAAGATAATGAATATTGTCGTTACTTTAAAGCCGATAATGAAAAATCGGAGAAATTCTCTAATTTCTTAGAATCACTGGAATTAGTAAAAAATAGTTCTTTAGAAGACATAATAGAGAGTTTAGGAGGACAAGTTGTCTCTTCAATGCCAAAAGCTATGGCACCACCTTTACCAAAACGGAAACACTCATCTAGCCCATTAACAGATATATTATTAAATAATTCAAATAATAACAACGATGGTCATAAAAAAGTACTGAATTTATCTAATGAAGAAGCATTAAATAATATAAAAAAAAGAAAATTAATACCTAAAAAACAAAGACTTCAAGCAAATATATGTGCTCCACAAGGACTTTTAAATGGAGAAAATTTTGTAATGCCTTTGAGTCCTGAGAGTGATGTATCTGCAACCAGTGAAAAAATACCTTCTTCAAATCTAATTAAAGAAGATAAAAGGTATGTTGAACAATTATTTATTTCTTTTATTTTTTTTTATTTTTTTTAAGTACTTATTTCTTCTATTATTCTTTACTGTAGGATAAAATGTTTTAATCAGAAATTTTTTGTAACTTTTAAACAAATTTTTTATTTTTGCAAATACATGTAACAAATTAAAAATATTATGCTTATATTTATTAAAAATTTTTTTTAAGGTTCCTATTTATGAAAAAACTTGTCAAGTTACCCAGAAGTTATTGATATATCAAAAATCAACAAGCTATATAAAATATATAATGTAAAAAATTGAATCTACATATTTTTTGTAACATTAAAATACTCTGTTTAAAATATTAACCCTTTGAGCGCTATGGATGCATATATGCGTCTGGCGAAAGCTATCGGTGTGGACTATAGACGCATATATGCGTTTAGTTTAAATTGCCGGCATGGACTGAAGGCGCATATATGCGTTTGTCAATTTTTTCGATCACCTGCATAGAAATATTACAATTACTTTTGTGTGAGATAAATACAGATGCATTCCTCAGTAACAGCAGTAAACAAATACAAACAATGTCTCGTCAATGTCTATAACTTATTACTATTTGCGCCTTGAATAGTTAATCAACAGAGTACAGTCTAGCGAAAAAGTATTCCGTCCGCAGCGATCGTCAGCGCTAGCCGCGCGCCGTCCGTACGGACCGTATAGGCCACAAGTATTCAGTATTCAAAGGGTTAATACATCTTCACTATTCATACCATAACTAGTTTATTATATAATTACAGCCGGCATAGAAGCAGTCAGCGTTATTCAAGTGATGACTTATACAAACCACGTCCATTATTTTCAAGTTCTTCTCGCAGAAGTAGGAGATCTAATCAGGTATAGCTAGTAATCTGTAGTTTCAGGTGTTGAATTGTTTTACTTTATATAATACAAAAAAGAAGTCCTAGTTGTTGATTCTAGTAACACATTCTACATTATATTTAAATCAGATATTTTTAAACTTTAAATAATATAAAATACTGATGTGACCAAGAAAAAATCTGTAAAATATTACGCATATAGTATCTTTAAAATTTATTCTAAAAATTTATTTTCCAATTAATATATTTAACATTTTTTTAAATATATATTGCATTAGCACAGTGTAAGTTTTGTATAGATTGATGACTTTTTAATTTACCATAAATTTTTAAAAATAAATTGGCATTGCATTTAACTAGAATAAATACTAAATATATTTTTAAAGAATTCTTAGGTGATGTTATAATTTGAGTAAGTAATTGAGTAATATGTAGAAATATTCAATCGAATGCAGTATTAACAAAATACACACTTGAAAACTATTTTTAAATAAAAATATGCATTTTTTAAAGATACTTATTTCAGAAACAATAAAGCATACAGTACTTCAAAAATTTCAAAAAAAGTGAACAAAATGTGAAGTATGTACATGTATTAAATTAAATTGTATAGTTATTAAATTTCATTAAAATTCACTGTAAAATTTTATTTTTTCAAGGAAGGACATGTATAAATTTTTGTGAATAATGTATGTTTAAGTTACTTATTAAGTATATTGAGTACTATATACTTAAGTAGTCTTTATTTATAAAAAAAGAGAAAGAATGTGGGATAGTTAATATTTTTTCATATTGCTTATATTAAAATTTTTGTATAAAGCTCAACTTCTTATAAAAAATACACAAAACTGCAATTAATAGTGTGCAATTTTCATTAATATATATGTACATTGCAAAAGTACAGAATATATTAATAAGATTACAAGTTAAATAATTATCATATATACATTATTTGACACAAATACATTACTCAAAATGTAAGTTTTATATATAATTACAAGAATTTTACATAAATGTAATTTTCTTTTAAGCTATTATTTATCAAAGTTTATATGTTGATAAAAAATGTGCATAAGAATATTGTAATCTTGATGAAATTAAAAGGGAAGGAATTGTTACAGCTTCTGGACAATTTCCTTACACACTGATAATGTATGATTCCTAGAAATAATAATATAGTTTATATTGCGTGATATATTCTACTAATAAATTTTTTGCACTTATGTTTGACAAGGGTGGTAGAAATTGAGATCAACTGCACTGTGATGTCAAAAAAAATAAACAATAGTTTTCAGGTTTTTTTTTGTTAATATAGAATAAAAACATCAAAAAATTGCAATGCAAAGGAATCATCCATTGCATAGCATCACACTTTTCACCCAAAACTTAAAAATCATAATGTTAAATTTTTACAAAGAATGTTACATTTATTAATAAGCGTGTTCTTTATTCTGTACATGCATAAGTTTGTATAAATATGTATATAAAACAAAAGTACATTACACTTTATTACTGTGAAAATACTGTAGAATATTTTTTCCAACTTTTTAAAATATTTATTGCCATATGTAATATAATAACTAACAATTTATAAAACCTATTACTACTATAATTGCTTTAAAATAAAGCGACATTTTGTATACATGTTAAACGGTCCATAAATATTTAAATCCTTCCTTTAATTTTAGATAATTAAGCAAGAAGTCATAGTACATATATGGTGTAGTCATTATTCCGTATATTTCAATCATGTTTCAACAGAAATTTCCTGAATTAAAATTAGTAAACAATACATTTAAAGAATATTATCTGATAAACATTGTAAATAATGACAATGATATGAAATTACATATATACACGTGCATATACCGATAATATTATGGAATGTTTAACCATAAAGAACATATGAAATATACCCGATATATGAAATTAATGATTAAATAATTCATCAAGTTATATGTTAGAAGTTGCAATTATATTTGTCAAATCATCATGTTTTCTTTCAATTCATGAGGAAGAATATCGGTCGACCTTGTCGTTTAATCGGCTCCATGTAATCCATATGCAATACGAGCAAAGACCCTTATGTATTATTCAAACCATTATGTCATAAATTGTATCTTTACAGATATAAAAAAAAAACAATTCAATATAACTTGTTCGATTAAATCATCTTGGAAAAGCTTCACAATGTGTATACGATAGCTCGCAATCACGATATTTTCTATAAATAGAACAATATGTGAACAGTTTGTCATACGCTACGTAACGCAATCACGTTTTTAAAACACGTGCATTGTCTAGATTGTTGTGGAATCCTCTATAGAATTTTATAAAGCATGAAATCCAAATCAAACAGCATTTTTCAATAACAGTGATAATTTACCTGTACTATGTAATAGATTTCTTCATATTAAATGAAGAAAAGTAAGTAAATACGATTAGTATCAAATTTAACTCTAATTACATAAAATATCATTTTTATTTTAAATATGTAGTAATTTAATATGCAACTAATAAATGTTAAATAAATTCTTTTTTATTTAACATTGACAAAAAAAGCTTCTTTGCATATATATTTGACGATTTGCACGTTAATTACATTTTAAAATTAACAGAGAAGGTTGAGGAATCGTTATCAGGTGCAGTAAGCTTAAATGATAAACATTTGAGATAACTTTTATCGACTTAAAGATAAAGGTTTTATCAACTTAAAGAAGCAGGAAAAGCTTTTAATTTTTGCAATTACATTGAAAGATTCAATGATCTTCAATTGATGCCGAAATGACACTATTGAAGTCGTCGACACTCAGGAACGGCTGCAATTTTTATCTGTAGGTATTTAACATTAAGTAATAAAACGAAAAAAATTGTTGCTCAATTTTGAATTTCAATTTATTTTATTTATTACTACTTGTTAGCAATGTACTCCCATTAAATTCCGTTTAATATTTCAAACATTAAAAAAAAACTTTAACCTTTCGTAAATCATTGTCAACAATGCTTAAAAATGGAAAAACTCATTTCAAATTGATATCGTATAGTACTGATTCTGGAATGCTTTATTTCTACATATAAATATCTCATATTACTGTTTCAGAAGTCGAAACACTTGTACTTTTAGGCTCAATTGATTTTACGAGCACTCTATATCATTCAAACTATATACCGTACTATACATGCATAGAATGCTTGTACAGTGATCAGACTACTTATTAAGCTCACTACTGCTGCGTACATACTACACGCACCAACCACGTGGTTGAATATGACGCATGCGTAACACGTGCGCGTGAACCTAACCTCATTGAATGAATGTATGACGATCCGTAACCGTATCGCGAAGAATGCCAGTATGTATCGAGTTCCGTAACGATTCGAATAAACAATCAGACGTAAATGCCATGTGTCCCTGTATTTCAAGAAAGTAGTGTAAGCAAATATAATTTGTTTGCGGCACAAATACCTGGAGGGGACTATACATTGTAAATTTACTTATCGGGGGTAGCAGCCTTTTCAATTTCAATACGGTTCCATTAAGATACGATCAACGAGTACGATTACATTTCATTATTTCGAGAAAACGAATATTATTTTTATAACCTTTTGAATGAATGTTTCGACGATTACGAAGCAAATGTTGCTACATAAACAGTAATTTGGCATCAATTATTGCCAAAAGCGTGTTGTCTGCTTCAAAAGAGTGCATACAGAAATTGCGGCGTTTTAAAGCCGTGAACTGGAAATTGCGTTAAACATCTTCAGAAAATATGAATGCGGAAGTTTATGAGACTTTGCCTACGTCTTCTGTGGCTGTGCACATGACAGCAGGTGCATTCGCCGGAATTATGGAACATTGTGTGATGTATCCACTTGACAGTGTTAAGGTAATAGCTTTATTTCTCGCACATTTTTTCTAAGGTATTTTACATAACCTCAACTACCGTCTCATGGAATTTAATTTCCGCCGCATTCTAATAAAATTCAATGACATTTGATACCATGACATTGCAAATTGCACGGTTTTTGAATAGTAATAAATGTGATATTCGAAGACAATTCTTTGAATTTAATTTTTTTCCTCGTCGGAACCTAGAAATTAGGGTTCGCGTATATGATAGTTGTAATCTTAAATAGCGAAATACTTAAAATTTTAAGGTAACTATAATTAGTCTTCGTAAGATATTAACATTTGATCATAAAATTTCGTGCTTTACATCACAGTTACAAAATTATTGTGCAATCAGTTTAAGCAAGATAATTTCATAATTGTTTCCAGGTACCAATTCTTAGAATTTACAAACGACTGAATTAGTCATCACATGATTTAGCAATAATGTTCTGTAATAGTTGTTTACTATTTTTCAATACTTATTAAACTGGCAAATGTATAATTTATTATTATATTACAAAACATTGCTGCTACTGTAACTTTAGCTATTTACATAATTAAATAATAATGAAATTATGTTAACTAATAGTGATAAATAAAACAGATTTTGTGTAATAAAAAATAAACTCTCTACTCTCTACTTAATTGTTTTTAATTAATTTATAAATATATAAACATTATTTTTTCATGATCCCTTTTTATCATTAAAATGTATGATTCAATACTTTTTTATCATTTACAAACTTGCTTTTAAGTACATATTTTACAAAATTTTATTTATTTATGTATTATAATATAAACAACTGCAGTATCTAATTTATATATGATGTTATAATATATATACATAAAGGTATTTTATTAAATGTTAAATGATCAAATGTATATAAACAATAAAAGATTATATTTATATTTTGATAATACTGCAAAATATTGACAGTCTAAAAACTTTAACACAAAATAATTAAATAGAACATGAGTTTCAAACATTTATTATATAACATATTTCTTAGCACTGTTGCAGTAGGTTCTATTTCTGGTTTTCTTTTCAACCTACAATCTATATTAGTAGTTACTTTTACATCTAATTGTTAAAAAATACAATTACAATGTAATGTAAATGTAATGTAAATTAAAACATATAAATATACATGAAAATTTATATAATATGAATAATATATTACAAAAATGAAATTTTAACTGAACTGTTCTTTACCTTTTATATCAATTATAAAATATTATCATGTTCATCATTGCATTTATTATTCTAATTTCATGTTTTTAGTGGCTTACATATAATAATTAAAATGCAATTAGTTAAAAATGATTGTATCTGTAAATAATTGCAAGTCATGGTTTTAAGACTATTTTAGTACATTTATATTCTTTTTCATTATCAAGTAATCATTTTAAAATATTAAAATAATTATGAAGTTTGAATTTTTTTAATTATTTGTGTTATTTTATTCTAAAATTCTTTCTTATATGTTCACATGTAATTAATATTTTAAATTATTTATGTGAAATAACATTTACTTCTAAAGAATATAACAAAATTTAATTAACAAATAAGTGTTATTTATTTATATGGATGTATTTTTTATTTTATTTATATTTAGACAAGAATGCAAGCATTAACACCGTCTTCAACTGGAGGTGGTGGAGTAAGAACAGTTTTGAGAAAAATGATACAACAAGAAGGTTTCTTGAGACCAATTCGTGGTATAACTGCAGTGGTTGTAGGAGCTGGTCCAGCACATGCATTATATTTTTCATGTTATGAATTTGTTAAAAATAGACTCTTAAGTTCAAGAACACATCCCGAATTAAATGTAGCTGTATATGGAACTGCCGGTTGTGTGGCAACACTACTGCATGATGGTATAATGAATCCAGCAGAAGGTAAAACATTTTAAATTTATTAACAAAAGTAAATGAATTATTCATTTATTATATAATTTATCTGTTACACATATGTATGTGTTTTAAAGTATGGAAAGCATGATTCCTTCTATTTTTTTTTTTGAAACAAAGAGCTAAATATGGTTCATAATTTTTAGAATTTTATCCAATGAAGAATAAAATTATCTTATTCCAGTGGTCAAACAGCGGTTGCAAATGTATAACTCTCCTTATCGAAATGTTGCAACATGTATAAGAAATATATATAAAAATGAAGGTGTATACGCATTCTATAGAAGTTACACGACACAATTGACTATGAATGTGCCTTTCCAGATGATTCATTTTATTACTTATGAAATTGCACAAGTTTTTACGAACCCTGATCACATTTATAATCCTATAGCACATATGATATCAGGTGTGTATATATCTTTTAGAAGAAAATATTCTATATTATATATTTTAAATCTTACTTATATAGTAGAACTATAGAAAGAAAATATATAAATTATAGGTGCATTAGCAGGAGCTATTGCTGCTGCAGTCACAACGCCTTTAGATGTTTGTAAAACACTTCTAAATACACAAAGTGGTGTGCAGACTCAAGGCATGATAGATGCTTTTAAAACAGTTTATAGATACGGTGGTTTACGTGGTTATTTTCGTGGACTAAATGCTCGTGTTCTTTATCAAATGCCTGCAACCACTATCTGTTGGTCAACGTAAGTAAATAAGATACAATAATAATAGTATTTAATACTATTTAAAAAAAAAAAGAAAATATATTAATAATACGTTAATAAATTTACAGTAAATAATAACAAAAAAATTAATGTGATAAGTATTTTAATAATATATTTATTATTTATATAGGTATGAGTTTTTTAAATATATACTTCATGAAAAACAAGATGATGGATATCGTGGATTAGAAATTGAAACTGATTTTTCAAGTGGAATAAATCATAACCAAGGTTCTTCTACTAGGACTAGTCATGTTCAAGATGTGAGTGTATATCTTAACCAAAATGCTCCAACTTCAATATTACTTGATGTGACTACAAGTTAGGTATTTTTGAATCCTTTATTCACACCATTTAAATTGCATTAAAGAACTATCGAATGGTGAGCAAAGTATCCGTTTTTTCATATTTAGAAAGTTTATCAATGATATGTCGTTGATTCATCTGTTACTACAGCATTATTATATGTGTATAATAATTCATAACAAATGAATATATATACAATCGAAAATCCATTTTGAGCTAAGTGCAGGACACGAACTCAACAGAATGAAAAAAACGTATTAAGAAAATTTCTTAAGTTACTTCTTAGCATATGACAGTTTTAAATAATGTAAACCAACTACAATATGATGACTGTATTTTTTAATATGTTAAAGAACAAGTAGTAATCTACAAACAAGGTTTTTAATCAATTAGGACATTAACTGATAGAAAATATAAAGCAAAGAATTGTGTATAACAAAATCAGTTGTTTTTCTTAATACTATAAAATCATATTTCACATCATTAAAATCATATTAAAATCATATTTTATTGAACAAAATAAATAATGACGTATAATTTTGAAAAACTAACAAAACGAAATTATTAATTAGTAATATTACTTCACAGATAAAATATTAATATTAGTATAGGTGACTGCTGTCTGATATACAAAAATAATTAAATGTGTTATCATCTGCAGTACTGTTCATATGGAGTAATATTTATTATAATAATTAGAAAAAAAAATTATTTTATAAATGCAATAAGCAACAAATATAGCGGTAAATTATATGTATATTATGTTCAATGTATTTATGAAATAGTTTGTATACTCTTGTTATGAAATAATTTATGTTATGGTTTATTTGCGTAAATGTATTTCCAGTGTCCTACAAAGTACATGATGTATAAAAAAAATTGAAATGTTACAATAATCATCTATCAAAGTGAACTATATGTAATTTTGAACCAAAAGAATATACACATATTTTATATAGAAGAAAACTGTTGAAAATATTTCACTTAAATACCGCACAGTAATATTGTTTGAGTTATAAACAAATGATAATATAAGCAGAAATTTTTTAGTAACATTAATTTTAAGTATTCTCCACTTGAATAGTTAATTAGATTAAATAGCATATTTAATATTGTATCATATTCTTAACTTAAAAGGAAGACAGCAAGATGCATGAAAAAAATGATCAGTGAAAAAGTGTATGTAACATAATCAAGTCGAATTTGAAATTTAATTTGAAAATTTTTAATTTACTCATATGTTAATGAAATGTTAGATAAGTCTTGCGTAAAAAGGTATAGAAAACTATAGACTAGCTTGTAGAACAGTGTAGATAAGTTAATATTATGTGAGTATGTACAGTATGAAGGAATAAGTTAGAAATACAGAAAACGGCAATGTTATTGTGCAACAAGTACAATTCGCTTGATTAAACAAGTACAAATTAAGAATTGCTCCTTAGTCAGCTTGTAATATAAATGACAATGCATCCAAAAGTTATAATGTATCACAATATTGCTTCCTATGGCTGTGATTACTGGGTCATTTGATGTTGACTTTAAGAGGGAGTAATATCACATGAAAACTCATACTTCACGCCATATTTATTTATTTATTATTCTTCATCGTTACCGGTATATCATTATTTGACGTCGCAAAATATATCACTAATTCTTTTGCGTGTAAAAACGTATACTCTTTTTATAAATATTTTAAGTAAAATCTTTTTTTCAAAAAACAAAAAAAAAAGACAAAATATTTAAATTATTTTTATGATGTAAAGATATGATTTATAATAAAAAGAAAAAATTTGTAATAAAATTTGATAGGTAAATTAACCTATGCACATAAATATACATATACGTGTTATATGTATAAAATGCTAACGTTCCGAATAAATAACATATGTTTATATGGTGTCCGATATTTAATAAATGTACATTTTGCATTTACAGTCACATCTTTCAAATTTAATTATCGCGCAAAATTTAATTGTATATTCTCTTTAATTGTTTAAATAAATACTCACTTTGAATAGAGTAAAAAGTAATGTCAGCCGCCCAGTTTTTGTTATTATCTCCAAAATTTGATTTTACATACGTTTGCAGAATTCACGATGATCAATCGATTTTTATCAACCTGAAAAATTAATGGTTGAATCATTTTTCTTTTCTTTTCTTTTTTTTTTTTCTTTTATGTTAATGTTCGTAATATAACATCTTTTGTCTGTTAAATTTACTCCTTTTTTTTTCTTTTCTTTTTTTGTATCAATTTATATATGTGTAAAACAATGCTCTGATATTATTGCATAAGTATATAATGTTAGCCCACTAAAAAGTAATTGAATGGTATGCTGTAAAACGTATTACATGTAAGAATGATGTAAATAAAATAATTGTATAAAATATGAAAAAGGTCAAGAAAATATCTTTTTTGCCTATTGCATTAATGAAACATTAGAGCATCACAGTAAAATGTAATCTTATTTCAGAGTCATGATATGTTAAAAATTCTTTATAAATGTAGTTTTCACTTAAATCAATTGGCTTATATTCATATTTTGGTTACGATTCTATATAAACTATTAAGTACATAATAAAACTAAATCATGTCAACTAGAGGAATTTGTGATACTCGTTGTCAAGCATTTCACACTGCAATGATACAAAAAGAAGAAAATACTCGTATTAGATGGTTTTTGAAGAATCAACAAAAATTATTAGATCATTTGGGAAAAACGGAAAAAATAAAATTGCCGCCAAAATATGAACCAGGAAAACAAGCAAGTATGGACATCGTACGTAACTACACTATATATAATAGATTATTCGTGTTTGTTGTATAGTGAAAATTGGGCAAGATTTTCTGTTTTTCAGATGCATTTGAAATGCTTACCAAATTGGAGACCACTTGAACCCGATGGCTCTATCAATATGAACATAATGAAACCCATCGACCCGCAAGTAAGAGCCATTCTGTACGAAGACGCTCCAAGTTTTATCACGGCTGAAAATTATATTTATGAAAGGTTTTACATATAATACCAATTTCTTGTAAATATAGTAAAAACAAAATAATTATTTAAGTATATTGTCCGAATAAAAAAAGGTTGATGTTACATTTCTTTCTTTCAGTATTCATATAGTATTTATTTCAATTTCAACTTTTTCTACTGAAAACTATAGATAAGAATGACATTTTATAGCAATATTCTCATTAATTACTTTAGATTAAAAGACGTTCCAGAAAATCGTTATTACTATCCGGATTGCACGAATTGGATATATGGATGGCGTCTAAAAGATCATGCACCTATTTCACGCAGTAAATTTGAGCAAACATCTGTTATGATGCGTGAATTTTATCATCCAAGTATATCGAGTCTGCAAAGAGATCCAGAATGGTACCGTCCTTCGAGAAGGATAATATTTATATGTGACGATGAAATGAATTAGTACTCTTTTAGGCGGAAAATGAATCAGGTATATTTTTATTTCAAAATCTTGTAAATGAATATCGTTATTTATGATCTAATGTAAAATTCGTTAATTTTTATTTTGCTATTTACTTTTTAAGTACTAGTTTTTATAAGTGATAAACAATTTTCTTCCGTTGATATCGTATAAAGATTTTCTATATAAAAATATGAGCATTGTAAAAATTTAGTATTTCTTCTCAATATTATGTAATAAGTTTATAATTATTCTATCAAACATTTAATATTTATTATCCTTTTGTTTTAGTTTATCTTCTAAATTTGCATCTTTTATTTTTAAGAAACAGAATACGTATAATGTAATTAACGGTACTTTGCATTCAACGAGATTTAAACGGTGCAAGGTATCCTATAAGCACGTTTAATAATAATAATTTCGTAATGTTTTCGTCATTCTACCGTTTTTTTTTACTTCTTCATTTTTTTCTTCTTTATTCTTTTTTGAACTAATCTGTTGTTGTAACTCTAATGGTAACAAATAATCTGCTTGTCCCGGCATAGCATGAAAAACATAATCAATAAACTTTTGAAATTGTTTAATAACTTTACACAATTCTTCCTCTAAAAATATCTTCTCTGCATGACAATTAACAATTTCTTTCCGCATGATGATAATTACGTCTTTCAATCGGCCCATTAATTCATAAAATTCGTTGATTTGTTGCTATATTAATGTATAATTTTGTATGAAATATATCTTTGTGTCTAACTAACGAAATTCGAATAACTTCGTTACCTCAAAGTATTTATGCATAGTATGCTTCTCCCTGTTATTTCGTAACCGTTCCAAACAGAGGGTATAAATTATATCTGCGGTGTTCTGCATTTCAAACTGACGCCTCTGGATATACAAATCTTTGTTCACTTTTTCCTTGAAGTCTTGCATTTCTTTTTTCAATTTTACATGCTTCTCCCTGTACAAATTTTCATTCAGGTTAATTATAAGTATTATCAACGAACACGCAGATATAAACCTCATAATTTGATTGAAATCTGCAATTATGTTATTCCTTTTCGCGCAAAATAATTCTTCAAATTCCTTATACAGCGATTGCACAACGTGAGTCATTTCTGCACGCATCTTTCGCATCATTTCGTGGGTCACGTTTATTCGTTCTTGCACAACTGCTTTTTGAGTGTTTTTCGCACATTCTTCGGCTGCCGTGGACCATTCTTTCTAAACAGTAAAATCATTTTTGTCTGTCACAGATTTGTACAACCTTGAAGAGGGCTGCATTATTCACCACCAATATATCTTTTTCTAACATACCATTCGATGTTTTGTTTCTAATTTTTATGCAAATTAATTTTCATGACGAGTCTAAGGACATGTAAATATTATTTAAACAAAGTGATAAGTCAATGATATTTTTGTCTACAGAATGCAATACTCTTATTTTCTCGGTATTTAAAATAATTACAATTTCAATTCTTTTCTTTTTTTTTTCAGATAAAATATATCATATTTTCTCCTTTCACGAGGTACAAAATATTATTCCAGTTAGATAAAGAAGCACTCAATGATTCTCGTGCAAAGCAATTGTAAAGTAATTTAAAGTTATGCAATTATATACTAAACGTTTCCGGTAGAATATCGTTATATAAGCTAATCTAATTTTGAACAAAGGTAATTTCAAAGAAATAATCATTTGCAATGAATTTTGCCATGTTCCTCGCATACATAATTTTTATCTATAAATATACACTCTCGAATTCCTTCGATATTGCTTAATGTAAGATTATGAACTTGATTGCTTCTGTATGCAATAAAAACATTATCAGCTTATCAAGGCAAGCAAACAAAAATTTTGTTTGACAGCGTTTTTAGAGTATTATTTCAAATAAAAATAAGATGTGATCTATATATAAAGGGATAAATAGTTATTTGTACTAATATAATGATCGTTACTTCAAGCTGTTTCTGTAGTTCGTGTCGAACAGTTTCAATATAATTGTTGTATTTTTCGTGCAATTGTTGAGCGTATAACTGGTTTTCACGCCTTTTCTTTGCTTGATACAAATAAAACTTTTCTCGTGATTGCTTTTCTACTTTTTCTTTCAGACTCTCTTCGATTTGCTTCTTCACACCTTCCAAGAGTGCTCCGCCGATTTCTAGCGGTGTTATTTAAAATTTATAGTCAAATATAATAAGTTTAATACTTTTGTAACGTTACCTAATATATTTTGATGTACGAGTGCTTTTATGATTTGATAATCTGTCGGTGGTACGAATTTACTTTTGGGTAAAGGATCGTCGGATGGAATTGAGAAACATGTTTTTGATGTTTTTAATGATGTCAGCACATCCAACAGTTTTATCGTATCGTGATGTGTATAGTCAAAAAACACCTGTGCCAAAGACGGTCCAAGACAGGCGCGAACTACTGACGAAGGTGGTACATCATTATTCGAGCATAATTTTATATTACACATTGTACTTGTTTGATCTGAAATAATTTTATTTCTTCTATCTATCCAAAGTTGTACTAAAAATGTAATAAATATTTAATGTTCTGACTTACGCATATTTTTTATATTTAAAGTTTGCTGTAACACTACAGATAATTTACAAAGAACAGATTAATTTTGTGAGGGAGTTAACCTTCCCAAATTAATATTTTATCTGAATAACAAATAATTGATGATACAAAGAAACAAAAGAAAGAATGCTTGATTTAAAATAATATAAAGTTTGAAAAATTTGAAAATAATTAATATGTATTGCAAGTAATAACGATATTTATAAAAATTACGTTTAGAAGAATATGATAATTATTAAAACTATTGAAAGATGCGAATTTATAATATTTGTTATAATATTTTACTTAACTTAAGATAAAAATGTAATGTAATAATATGTGTAATTGAATATAATATGAAATGGAACTTTTGTCCTAAATTTTATGCTACAAATTTTTTAATGGTATCACAATATCCCAGAGTACATTAATATAAGAGCTTCAAATAGGTAAAAATTAAAGAACTTTATATGGAGAAAATTACTTTGTGGAATTCAGGCTTTGTTGAAATATAGTATGAAAATAGAAGAATTTGATTTTAGAAAGTAAAAAAGAATATATGAGGTACAACAACTGTTATATACTAAATACAGTTTTTATAACTACATGAAAGAAATAAAATCTTTCAGTCAAGAAATCCTGTAAAAAAACGATAGGTATAATTTTGTACATTAGTAAAAATACAAAAGGTTACGTTTAAATTATTAAATGAAGTTTATGTTTTTAGCAAATACATAATAAATCATTAATTTCAGTAACTACTCTAATGATAAAAAATATGATTCGATTAATTCGATTAATTCAATTAATTTTAAAGATATAAAAAATTAAATCTTTTGAAGAAATTGATATTTTAGCTATGTTTGCATATTTTAATTACACAAAAATAAATTTCAATCTTATCGAATTCGTGCTCTCATTCTAAGTGAAAAAAATTACCTGCTTTTTCAATTCATGTTACGTCTGTATTTTCATTGCCGCAGTTATAGGAAAAGGATATAATATATAACTTTTAAAGACAAGTAACGTAAATTAACACTATTAATAAAGCATAGTCAAAAATATAGTCGCAATTTGTCCTTTATATATGTAAGTACATTTGCTGTCCTATTTCAATGACAAAGGTGTCGCCACCTATTTCAATCTTTTATTTCAGTACATGTGGTTTAGGTTTCTTACGTTATAAATTCTAGAATATGAAATTAAACAAAACTAATTTAAAAAATGATACTAATTACGTATTTTGCTACAAAGCAACTAAAACAAAGGAGTAATTTTATGTTATCGTCATTTTTAAGGTGATTATTACTTTATTATATATTAAATTGTTATAATTGTTATAATTGTGGAAAATTATAAAGCAGTTATATTAGCGTATCTTATAAATTTTATTTTTAGGATCGTAAATTCTAGAGTGAAGTTTACTCAAAGTATAAGAGGAAAACAAACTGATAATACTCTAGGAACTATAAATTCTTTAGTTAAGCCAGTTACTTTAAAAAAAAATTCAAATAATTTAAATATTGGTTTGGAATTAACTGGTGCTCTGGATAAATCTAAAGTTTTGCAGACCATGTATAATTTTTCAATTAACAATGCAGTGAAACAACTATGTGACCAACATGGACTAGATGGTAATTTGTATTTTCTATATAACTTACACCAACGGATAAAGGTTATGTAAAATTTATGTTTTCCTTAGTTATCTAATTTTTTTTAGACAGGACTTTTATTTCATGTATGACAAGTTTTCGCAAATGTTGTATAGAAGCTACTACGTTATCTACAGATCTTTATATTACTTTAAATGATATTATACAAGGTGCAGGACATGTTACAGATTTAATTCCATATTTTATGCGCCATATAAAACAAATGTATCCACATATTGATTATATAAATGAACTGAAGAAAATCAGTGATTTAACAAATCCATCTCATTGGTAATTACTTAATGCAAATCATTAAAATTTGAATAAATTATGTACATCTGAGGAACAAATTAAACAATTTTAGCCATTATTATTATTAGGTATTCTAAAGCTAGATCTGTGAAAAGAAAAATCATATTTCATGCTGGTCCTACAAATAGTGGCAAAACATACCAAGCCTTGCAAAGGTTTATATCCGCAAAAAGTGGTATTTATTGTGGACCATTAAGGTTATTAGCTAGTGAAGTTTTTACTAAGTGTAACTCTATGGTTAGTACAAAGATTAAGTTACCATTTAATTATATTTAGCATAAATAATTTTGATTACATTGAGTATAAGTAATTTTAGGGTACACCTTGTGATTTGATAACAGGAGAAGAACACAAATATGCCAAAAATATATTGTCTCCTGCAGATCATATATCATGTTCCATAGAAATGGCAAACCTAGACAATTCTTGTAAGTAAATACAATGTATGATCTTTAATGTATGTAATATTATCATCTTATATTTTTTTGGCTCCCTTATATAATTTTATATAGAATAATATTTTTAATAATTATTATAGATGATGTAGCTGTAATTGATGAAATTCAATTACTACGTGATCCGATTAGAGGATGGGCATGGACAAGAGCTCTTCTTGGTCTTGTTGCAAATGAAATACATATATGTGGTGAATATGGTGCTTTATCTATTGTGAGTTTTACAGTCTTATTTTATGAATCACATATAAATATAAAAAATTTTTTAAACTTTTTCTAATGTGTGTTACAATATAGGTACAGTCTATATGCCTTACAACAGGTGAAGTTGTAGAAGTAAAACAATATCAAAGACTAACTGAGCTTAAAATGGAAGATTCTGCACTTTGTTCTTTACATAGGGTTCTACCAGGAGATTGTATAGTTTGTTTTAGTAGAGGCGAGGTATTCTCTGTGTCACAAGCTATTGAAAAATTGGGGCATAAAGTAGCTGTAATATATGGTAGTTTACCACCAGGCACAAAATTAGCTCAAGCTGCAAGATTTAATGATCCTAAAGATCCTTGTAAAATATTAGTAGCTACTAATGCTATAGGAATGGGTCTTAATTTGTAAGTTCATAATTATGAATTTCAATTTTTTCATATAATATAATGAGAATGAAAAACATGTTAATATTTTTTCAGACATATTCGTAGAATTATATTTTATTCTCTTACTACACTATCTGTAAATGATAAAGGACAAATGGAATCTGATGTGATTTCTGTATCAACTGCATTACAAATAGCAGGTCGCGCTGGTCGTTATGGAACACAGTGGTCGAAAGTAATAAATAATCAAATATAAATAAACATAAAATCATAGTAATGGCATGTGAAATGAATATTAATAATTTTTTTATACTACAGGGATATGTAACAACTTACAAAATTGAAGATTTTGCTTTACTAAAAAATTTATTAGAACAAACGCCTGAAGAACTTACAGTAGCTGGGCTTCATCCAACAGCAGATCAAATAGAATTATATGGCTATTATTTACCAACTGCAACATTATCAAATATCATTGTAATATTTGAGTATAATTAACTTGTGATTCTTTTTTGCGTTTTTTAAAAATATATTTTTCTTTCAGGATATTTTCATAAAGTTGTGCCAGTTTGACAATTCTTTATATTTTATTTGTAATTTAGATGATTTTAAATTTCTTGCTGATATGATACAACATATGTCTTTATCTCTTCGTACACGATACATATTTTGTTGTGCGCCAATCAACAGAAAAATAGCTATAACATGTAATATGTTCTTGAAGGTAAATTGAAATTATAATCAATTGTTTAAAAAATTGTTTAAAGCTTTATACTCTGTTTAAATAGTTCGCTCGACGATGTAGTATGAATGAGCCAGCAACTATTTCGTGGTTATGCAGCGAAATTAACTGGCCTCCTCGGACGCCAGGAACACTTAATGGACTTTTAAATTTGGAACATTTATTTGACATATTAGATATCTATCTTTGGTTAAGGTAAATAATTACTTAATAGTTCTATTCCTTACATACTGCATTACATAATGTAAATTATAATATTTGCATTTGATATAGTTATCGTATGCCAGATTTGTTTCCTCATGGAGATGAAGTTAGGCAGCTACAACTTCAGTTGGATGAAATTATCGATTCAGGAGTTAAAAACTTAATAAGACAATTTAAAAGCACAGAACAAGGTATATAATACTATTAAAGCATGATATTTATTGTTTATAAAAACAAGGATAATTCAAATAATAATATTTTATATTATTAAACAGATTTCATTGCACCATCTCACGAAAAAATTAACACACAAGATGGTAATTTATCCGATATTAAAGACACTGTTCATTTTTTATATTTCTATATAATTATACTTCATATTTTACAGATGAGTATGAAAACAAAAAATTAAGTATGAAACTGATAAATCAAGGTCTTTTAACACCACATATACTGAAACAACTAAAAATGGAATGGTCTAAGGTAAAAAATCTTATAAAGTAGAAAAATTCTGTAAATTAAATTTATTTACATTATTTTTACTAATAATTAATTGAACATTCAATAAATATACCAATATTATTAATATATATAATGCATGTATATGTGTGTGTGTGTGTATATATATATATTAATGATTCAATATTTTGTACTGTTTTAGGAAAACAAAGGAAAAAGTAAAAAACGAAGTTAAACTTAAAGCCAGCGGAAATGCTTCCTGCTAAAACGATTACTCTTCATCAATTTCATTAAACAAGATTTATAAAACAATGTATATATTAAAAGATAAAGTGAGTGTTTAAAATATCCAAATTAAAGAATATTTTTTAAATTATTCTTTCTGTAGTTTGAAAACAATTGATATATTCTTTAATAAGTAATTAAGGTAAAGAAATGCAGCAATTAGGAATTGTATTTTTTAAAAAATTTTATTTAAAACTATTGTTTGAATACTTTTATAAATCCATATCCATGATCTTGTCTTCTTACACGTTTATATCTTTGATGAATTGAATCTACATTCTGCTGTTGTTTTTTAAGTATCGAAGAATTGTGAGGAAATATAAGATTTTTCGATTTGTATCGTAATGTATGAGATAGAGAAATACATTTTGTACACCTCAATGAATCATTGTTCACAATTAATGGACATAAAACGTGTCTCCATTTTATACCATCTTTATAAGCAACTATGATACGATTAATATTTTGGAATCTTTCTGTGGTGTATATACCTAATTTAGAAAGTACATTTATTTGTTGAAAATATAAATCAAATAATAATGGCAATATATAAATACCTTGACAGATAGTTCTTTGATTAAATTCGTCAATAACTTCTTCTATATCTAGTAAATTTTGTATTTTTAAATGTTTCCCTTCTCTTATGAGGTTGTGAATAAGTGGATTAATTTCCCTATTTTCAACAGCACAATGCAACATTAAATCACTTTTTATGAACACTTGTTTTTCTGTGAAAGGCATTCCACTTTTTGTCATTCCCATATATAAATATACAATCGTTGTTGTGTGACCCTTTGATGTTACTAAACAAGACCAACCACGTGGTAATAATACTTCTGTACATACTTCAAGTAAATCTTCAAACAACATTTCATTTTCATTAATTTCATTAAACATAGGGTAGTATGTATCTAACTGATTATAATTTAAATTGTGTACTATTTGGTTTTTTATATATACATTCTCTGTTGCTTTAAAATTATTATCTATTAGTTCTTCCTTTGGAATATCTTTTTTGACTGTTTTATGTTTCCATACCATTGTTTCATGTCCATCAAAAATATAATTTTTAGAGGATGACTCTAAAACTTTCTTGGATGTATTGCAATAAAAATCTTCTTTGGGTATTTGATTTTGTTTTTCTTTTCTGTCTTTATTTTCTATCAAATTTATATTAGAAATAACATTTTTTTCCATTAAATTTATCGATTTATTTTGTTTCATTTGATTTAAATTATATTCTGAAGATTCTTTAATTTGAGGTCCAACATAATATATATTATTTACATTTGAGCCATTTTCTGAAAATTTAATTTTGTTTAAAGAATTTTCCATAGAATTATAGTTATAACCATTAAAATCTTGAGAAAACTGATAATGTAAAGATGTAATTTTATAACTTTCGTCATTATTTATCTGTAATCTTTTTTCAGTTCTGGGTATGAGAAAATCTGTTTCTTCCTCTTTTATAGTATTTATTTTATCAAATTTATTTATACTGCTATCAGGATCATCCAAATTTTCTTGAACACGTATATTTTCTTTGAGATGATAGCTCTTTCCAGGAACAGCTCCAGGTCTTAATCTGCATTTTTTATACTTAATCTACCAAATAATAGAATTGTATGATAAAAAAGATAATAATATTGACTTAATATGGTACAGTACAGTAGAAATAAGTATACAAAATACTATAACTTACAGTTATAACATGTGGTGGTACTCCACTAACCCAATGTGTAATGATATCGTCTTTGTGAAAATGTTTACTACAAACATATGTATCATCAGTAACAGCATAATTTTCAATGGCTATAGCATTTTGCCACTTTTTACGTGTCTCTGGATCTTTTGGTGCTGAGAAGAAGCTATAAGTATTTCTGTAATTGGTTTCCTTGCACAGTACACACTTACGCGTCATAATGACACTATAAAATATATTTACGTTATTTTATTTAAGATATTAATTATATCGTTACTACATTTTCCACTGAATTTTATCTTACGTATTATGCATTATATTATAATTATCTGTATTTTTAAAATGATATATTATAAAATAATAAGTCATCAAAACAAATCTAGGTTATAACATTTTTATGTTAAGATACATCGAAAGCTAATATCTATTTACTTAAAAATTTCAATCAATGTTATGTTTTATTAATATCATGCAATTTTTATACTTAATTACATACGTTCAACATGTTTGCCCAACACTTTTTTATATTGTTCTGAAATTATCTTAGCCTTGTGCAACTATATTCTTTAATAAAACATACTAATAATGATAACTTTATAATTCATCTTACAAATACGACGATTCATGGCATATTAAATAAAAAATGAGAAACATTCGATATTTTAATGTAGTTTAACTTATTTATTTTGATTTTATATTTTTTACAAGACTTCCATAGCCCTCTGTTGATAGAATGTTGAATGAATTTAAAATACAAAATTTTATAAATCATATATGTCTCTATTTTTTACATAAAATCAAATTTTAACGATTGATTGCAAACATTCAATGGAACATATGGAAGAACAATATATATATAATTTTCTGATGACACGTATCTACATATGCTATGTTAGTACTTATTATTCAATCCTATAATAAACTTTAAACTATAAATTCATAAATTATGAAGAAATTTTATAACTTTCTTAATTTTAATTTTCATTGTATGCAAATATTATCCTTGATCAAATGGAATATTTATTATACAAAATATTTGATTATTGAAAAATAATTTATTAAACGGGTAAATTACAATTGATAAGTTTACGTCTCTAGTTTACCATTTCTATGTCATTTGCAAAGTTACCGATTTAACACAGAATTGAATAATTACTAAAGGTGGTTGGAATTAGAATTAAATACGATAAAAGTTTCATCTTTTGAAAAGAAAATTTTGGACAATGTACACATGAAAAATATATGTTGTTATTTTTTGTAGATAAAAATAAGTATGCAACTGTTAAAAATCAAGGGTATAGTTCATTGAAAGTGTCCATGATACATACTAAAATTTTAGTTAATGTAAAACGGAAAGTACTGAAGAAAAGATAAATTTATATATTATTTTGCTACATAAGAATTTATAAATTTCATATATATTATAATTATATTATACAATTTTGTAATTATATAAGTGATATTATTTAATTTCCAAAGTATTATAAGAATAATAATAAATAATATTATTAAAACTGCTTCAAAGTAATTATTACAGGTATTATTTATTACTCTTGACTTACAAAATTGCAAGGGATTGTTGTATTTCACGCTAGGAAGCCCTCTTCTTATGCTTCTTTTTTACAAATATCTAAGCAATCGTCGCACAGTGGGACCAATGTGCTCAAATAGTGCAAAAAACATTTTTAAGCTGGTATCGCATATATATACTTTATTTTTGTATTTTATAAATTTTAAATATATATTTAAGTCGTTTCTAAGTTTCTCCTTAACAATTTTATTAATAAATTAGTTTTTAGAAATGAATTTCTAATCATTTCATTCATTCATTCATTCATTCATTCATTCATTCATTCATTCATTCATTTATTTATTTATTTATTTATTTATTTATTTATTTATTTATTTTAAAAGCAATCTCGACTTAATACTGCTTCAATTTAGCAAAACCTTGTTTGTATTTTACAGTAACTTTTTGAACTTCTAGCTCTTTACCGGCCCAGCATTAGTAATACAACCAGGAACGGGATGATTCTACTTACATGCCCATTCTACATGACTATCAATACATCAGCATCGATGGTGTAACCGAGAAGGAGGTGATTCTACATGATAAAGCAAATCGAAAATAAAGAATTAAATTTTTTCGTTCGAAGCTTCGTTGTTAAGAAAATCGACTTTGAATACTCGTAGAGTACGCGTGAACCTAACTTTGGCTAAGACGGACGTACCCTCGGTTCATTTAAGTACCCTGTGTAGTTGCGTTAATTGACTTGTAAAACATTTTCTAAGAACGGCTATAACAGTAAAGTGAAAAGAATTACTCCGTATCGAGAAACAAGAAAGCGTTGAAAAAGAACGAAAGTTAATGGGTCTGGTCTTAATGGCATCTCAACATTGAAAGTAAATGCACGAAAATTGCATAATTTCATTGTAAATGGCCAAGACAATTGATCCAAGTCTAGTAAACCTTTATTGTGGATTTTCTTGCCAGATTGTATTTGTTCATTATCCTTGAAATATTCCTAATTACCACAGTTTTTCAACATGCATGTAAGTACATATGTACATTTTTCTTAATTAAATAACAAATTTATTGTACGATTCGTTTATACGATATACACAGTTTTGCTCGGATGAACGTTTATTTATGTTTCCAATGAATTAGGTTGATCAATGAAAATGTAGTTCCTATAAAAATTAATTTTTTTTCTGATTATTCAAATGACGTTTAGTTTTAATAAAAAGAAAATTGTAATTATAAAAGGGGAACAAATATTTTATGCATCATAGTATATACTAATGTATATATTCACTAGTCAAGAAATTATCTGATAAATATAATTAAATATAATTAAAATAAAATTAAAATTCAATCTATCGATCCAATTACTGAAATATGTACACATACATTTATGTATGTTTTACTATTTTACTGTAGTATTATGTGCTCTAGTTTCTAAACATTCCGATACTCTGCACGTGTAATTTTATAGATAAATTTTTATTCTTCTTCTTCGAAAGATCAAGCAAAGTCGTAGCCTCGGATATTGCACCGAGATTTGTTAGAAAGCTGAAAGAATTCAGTTCAATTATGGGAAAATCATTGTCTATCCTAGAACGTTTCACCTTTTTATATTTCAGTTGATAACATTGTCGGTGAAAGTCTGTAACCAATTTGACGATAACGCGGTGTTAAAATCCTCTGTCCTATTACGCTTACCTTGAATTCAGGATAAAATGAGTGGAGCCTTGATACGCTTGGCAAAATTACGCTACGATACACTTGGTTTCACAGACGGTCTACTTTTGAGAGCGGTAACTAGATTCTAATTTGCATATTTAGGCGAACTAAAATCTTTCCGGGGAAACGACTCTGAAAAATTTCATCTGAAATTAAGCAATTTCGAGCTAATTTACTATAATTTACAATTATAGTATGTTAACTAATTTAAACAATAATTCTTAACACAAATTCCTTATTCTATTACCTGTTTTAATTATATATTTCATCTATTACTTTTTCTATGTTTTACATGATAAAAAATATTTAATTTCTTACGCGTGTAATTAATCATGTTTATACGTATACATACGTAGGTTAAATCCAAACGAACTCAGAAATTACAAGGGATTATAAAATGTCAAAGATGAAAGGAAAATCCTCGATCTACGATAAATACTTAACTATCGAGTGTGTGATTTTGATAATGTCGAAACAACCACGTTTATCGTGACAACAGAGTGGCTGGTTTCGTTTATTGACAAACGACTAACCTTTCCAGGTTGTGCAATTTTAAATAGACAGATGGCGTGCGAACTAATCGGCCTGTGTTTCTTTCTGATTCGCCAGATTTGCATTCTTTCGAGAGTACTTTCTCACGATGTTCATTCGTGAATCAGCTTTTTCATTGTATGAAAACACAGGTCTATAAAACAACTCGAGACACAGAAAGTATTTTCTTACTAAATGTATTTCCTGGACAGACAGTGAAGCTTAGAGCAGTGACTAACAATAAGATCGTTTTATTAGTGAAAGTGTCGTTATTTATGATTAGACAACAATTGAAAAAAACGAAAACGAAATTAAGTTTCTAACCTAAGTCTTTTCATGCGTTTTATGTTAGGATAATTATTGGATATGAAATTTTCATCGAGCAAATAAAGTTATTTCTTGACTCAATAGTTGAGTAAATTATTATACATATAATGATAGGTGAAACGAAAAAAAAGAATTTAACATTATTACAGGATTTTTTTGTTCAACAGTCGTATTATGTAATATTAATAACAGTTATCAGATTATTTTTTTTTTTTTGTGATTAAAACCAACCTTTTAATACCACGATTGATTCGTTCTGTATCATATGTCCCGTAATTTCGAAACACTGTATTATAAAGAGGTTGACTGTATTAGTCCCAACCTTTGTAATTGTTTTAATGTACTCAGTTATTTGCATTGTCGATCATCAATAAAGTTTAAAGTACTTTGAATAAACTAAATCGACCATTTTGTAAATTAAAATTTACTTTTTATAAAAGATAACATAATATAAAAATACAATTTTCTATACTTCTTAGATTCTTCGTTCACTTACTTACTAATTTCTGATTTCATCTTATTAATCTATCCAAATTTTTTCCTCTCCCAGTTTCTGAAATAAAAGGAAATAGCACTTGCAGTTATAAAAGATTTAACAATTTGTCTTAAAGGTTATGAAGAAAACAAGTGATCCAGGTTAATCTTTTAATGTCACGAACTCAACAAGTTGAGCAACGTCATCGATCGATCAATCGTTAGTCGGTTAAATAACTACAGATCGTTTTCGAAGATTCAACGATTCAGGAGGGTTGTCATAATTCAGGAAACAATATCTGCAACACCGACAAACGATATTTAACATGGGCGTGACTGTTCCCAGCGTTCACTCTTCGACAGACCATTGTTCTGTTTGTCGCTTATTGTACTCAAGTGCGATCTTGCAATTTCCCGAGTCATGGTTGTTTTCCTTCGCGGTGTGGGAAAATCGAGTTTGAGATCAGATCTGAAATCTTGGCTGTAGGCATTGCTATACAAAAGCAAGGATTCCACGGTAACTGCTCGACTTGGTCGTTTACCTTTAACCAGAAATGTCGGAGTTCGAATAACAATGGAAAAGAGAGTATTTCAATGATTAGTAACAACATAAAATTCGCATAATCGAGTCATAATTAGAGATTTACTTGTTTAAAGTAAATTAAAAATTTTAAAGTAAAAAGAATTTAAAAACTGGAAGAGTTTGATATATCATATACTAGGAAAAATAAAAATTTGTTAGTATTTTACATTTCATATGCAATTCCTTAATAACATATTTTTAATAACAATGGTATATAAAGAAATATTAATTTCTATCGATCACAAATATTTATAACTATCACTTAAACTAATGACAGTTAATATAGTGATAGTTAGTTAATAATATAATATATTATATTATACATAGTTTGTTAATACAGCGATAGTATGTAACAATGATTAATACTTCTCTTGTATTTTATAAAATGTTCTATGTGTGTTGCATCGAACATCTGTTGCATACAGCAAGTACCGCTAGGATCAGCGTAGCACATCCATTCGCTGGAGTAGTAAATACCAAACAGCTGGATTCTAGCATTTTGCGATTGCAAACTACATCGGCCAGTCGGTCAATCGGTAAATTTGCTGCTCTCTATACTTAACCACTAGGGCATGACCGATATTTGATATTTTCAATGAACATTATAACATCATTATACAGTATTGTTTCATATCCAATCTACGATTCAGATTATCAGATTTAGGTAAATTAATATAAGGTATTAGAATTCTAATGACAATTTACCAAAATAAAATGAAGTAGATACTTTTATATAATTCTACATAATTTTACATAAATGTACTCAAGTAAGATCACGAAGCTAATTATCGCTACCTTTGTTTAAAATTATAGAGCATCTTAACAGGCAGAAAGAAATTTCTACATAGTCGTTTACATTTGCCCTTTAGCCTTTCGAGTTTACTCTGGGAAAGATTTGAACTACTTAAAAATTAGATCGCATCTACCACGTATCATCTCATAAGCACAAAACATAACATATAACCTTCGTTACACATTTCTCTTCACAATGCTTTCCATAAATTATACCGACCTATTATTAACAAAAGTTATAAAATAATAAACTGAATCGCACATCGAGATTTCTAACACGAAGAAACAGAAACAAAATCGATATAAGTACAGGATAAGTAAAAGTCGATCGAATTACAACCTAAACTATTTACAGGACTATCGGACTATAATAATACTAACTTCGGTATAAAGGTTTAAAGGCCAGAGGGTCCATCTATCGAAAGGACATCGGTAATAAAAGGAAACGAACTAACCTAACCTAACCCAACTGTAGAGATAAAACATCGAACGATAAAAGGAATAAAAGTTGTATAAAAGTTGAATAAAAGGGGAATGCGTCTTGGGTATTCTTCGTTTCAAGGAAGTCGTCGAAAGTGTAACAGTAGGTTCCTCAGAGCGCTGCTAAGCGTCCCGTGTGTCTTTTCTTCTAGATGAAGAGGATCAGTCTGAGTGCCGTTCTTTGAGTGCTTTGTGACGAACTAAAATAAAGAGGCAGGGGGTCACGGGGTTCAGC